>NW_027308808.1:0-68646 GCF_047496885.1 Scyliorhinus torazame
CCACCCCCCCAACCCCTCCCCTGCACGGACCCCCATCCCCCTCCCCAGCACGGACCCCCCCATCACCCTCCCCGGCACGGACCCCCCCCCATCCCCCTCCCCGGCACAGACCCCAACCTCCTCCCCGGCACGGACCACCCCCCCATCCCCCTCCCCGGCGACGGACCCCCCCCCCCCACCCCCCCTCCCCGGCACGGACCCCATACCCCTCCCTGGCACGGACGCCTCCACCATCCCTCTCCCCGGCACGGACCCCCCCCCCCATCCCCCCTCCCCGGCACGGACCCCCCATCCGCCCTCCCCGGCACGGACACCCCCCATCCTCCTCCCCGGCACGGGCCCCCCAATCCTCCTCCCCCGGCACGGACACCCCCATCCCCCCTCCCCCGGCCCGGACCCCCCCCCATCCCCCTCCCCGGCATGGACCCCAACCTCCTCCCCGGCACGGACCCCCCACCCATCCCCCTCCCCGGCACGGACCCCCAACCCCCCATCCCCCTCCCCGGCACGGAACCCAACTTCCTCCCCGGCACGGACCCCCGCCCCATCCCCCTCCCCGGCACGGACCCCCCAACCTCCTCCCTGGCACGGACACACCCCCCATCCTCCTCCCCGGCACGGGCCCCCCCCCCATCCTCCTCCCCGGCACGGACCCCCCATCCTCCTCCCGGCACGGACACCCCATCCCCCTCCCCGGCACGGACCCCCCCATCCCCCTCCCCGGCACGGACCCCCCACCCCCCCGACCCCCCCCCACCCCCCCTCCCCGGCACAGACCCCCCCATCCCCCTCCCCGGCACCGACCCCCCCCATCCCCCTCCCCGGCACCGACCCCCCCCCATCCCCCTCCCCGGGCACCGACCCCCCCCCCCCCATCCCCCTCCCCGGCACCGACCCCAACCTCCTCCCCAGCACGGACCCCCCCATCCCCCTCCCCGGCACGGACCCCCCATCCCCCTCCCCGGCAACGGACCCCCCATCCCCCTCCCCGGCACGGACCCCCCCCATCCCCCTCCCCGGCACGGACCCCCCACCCCCCTCCCCGGCATGGACCCCCCCCTATCCCCCTCCCCGGCACGGACCCCAAACTCCTCCCCGGCACGGACCTCCATCCTCCTCCCCGGCACGGACCCCCCCATCCCCCTCCCCGGCACGGACCCCCCATCCCCCTCCCCGGCACGGACCCCCCCCCCCCACCCCCCCCCCGGCACAGACCCCCCCCATCCCCCTCCCACGGCACCGACCCCCCCCATCCCCCTCCCCGGCACCGACCCCCCCCATCCCCCTCCCCGGCACCGACCCCCCCCCCCCCCATCCCCCTCCCCGGCACCGACCCCAACCTCCTCCCCAGCACGGACCCCCCCATCCCCCTCCCCGGCACGGACCCCCCATCCCCCTCCCCGGCACGGACCCCCATCCCCCTCCCCGGCACGGACCCCCCCCATCCCCCTCCCCCGGCACGGACCCCCCATCCCCCCTCCCCGGCATGGACCCCCCCCTATCCCCCTCCCCGGCACGGACCCCAACCTCCTCCCCGGCACGGACCTCCCATCCTCCTCCCCGGCACGGACCCCCCTCCCGGCACTCCCACGGAGCCCAGCCCACTCTAACCACCCCCCGCCGCACACACACACACACAACCCGAGACACACCTCTCCCCACACATTCAGACTGCGGCCACGCCATCGCCTGCCCAGCGGCCAACCCCCCAGGCCGTCACTCACCTCCACGCTGGTCGGCGTAAACCTGGAGCACAGGTTCATGACGATGAAAAGGAGGTTTGATTTACGTCGACATGAACGGGTCATCACGTCGACAGGACTTCGGCCCATCCGGAAGGGAGAATATCGGCAGGCCCAAAATCGGCTGCCTTGCGCAGACCCGTGACATTCTCCGACGTCAGCGGCGCCATTAACGCCCCGCCGACTTTTCTCCCTTCGGAGACTTAGGCAACCGGCGGGGGCGGGATTCACGGCGGCCAACGGCCATTCTCCGACCCGCTGGGGGTCGGAGAATGACGCCCCCTGGTCGTGAGTACTGTGCCCTCTGTAAGTTGCCCAGCGAGCACTATCAAAGATTCGGATTCACATTGTGTGCCTGTAAAGCCTTACTGTACCATACACCATCCATCCAAATGGCACTGCCCTTCCCAGGTTAAACAAATCCTTCTTCTATCTAAACAGCAGTTTAGAGTTCATTTTTCACTTACACCTCGGCTTAGCCCACAGAATTCTGCACGGTTTCTTTTTCAGGATAGACTTTTTTCAATGTCTTCAACTTCCTTAATATCTTTTGTTTTTAAAAGTATTTTCCCACAAATGTGCTTGTGCCCATCTAGGCTGTAAGACAGCCCTTACCACTCTTCACAGCCTTGTACACACACACACCCCTCTTCAAGGGAATCTAGTTTCTAACTCAGTAATGGAGGTGAATATCCTTCACTGCGCCTTGTATTGAAAACGATGCTTGATGACATGCTCTGCACATAGCGGCCAGCCGCTTCACACATAAATGATCATTAGTTAGATGGGAACTAAACTTACTTAGAAGTTGTCTTTGTGAGGCCGTGAAATTTGTATTCCCTTGCCAGAATGGATTAATTAAGTGGAACATTTGCTTTGAACTGTAAACACACACAAAAAACACACGGTAAACACAAACATCATCAACGACATGCTGGAACTAAAGCAGGAAAAAGGTCAACATTGTCCGACAGTGAATGACAGTTTGACGAAATATTGCAAATGTCTCTCAGGTTAAAAAAATAAACAAATTGCTGTTAACATTTGAAATAGGAAAGCATCTGATATTTCTCCAGGAATTTGAAGGGTCTCTTACATTTGCAAGTTCTCCAAAGCCCAGAGTGGGAGCTGAGCTGGTCGGAGGAATTGGAGAAGGTTTCCAGTTTGGAGGCATCGATAATGTACCAGAAATCTGTCCCAATTGCCACACCAGAAATACGAAGCTCATCGCACCGGTCAAAGCAACGGAGATGGAGAGCATGCCGAATGTTAACTTCATCCTGGGGGATTGGACAAGCAAGCAGAATGCCTGTACCCTCAGTCACTGCGCCGTCTGGGGTGCCAGAAAAACTACAGTGGCACCACACCTTACGGCTTGTTCGATGAGATGATAGCACCTTTTCCGTGGCGAGTGCTCTTCGTTTTGTTTTTCTGCTTCTGATCTTCGCTGCGGCGCCACAAGATGAAATGTGTGTGTGAGACATAAACTCTGCAAAAACTGCTGCTGTGTGAATGTGTGTGGACATGTCTCGAGAACGAAGCCGGACAATCCACCGGTACAAGTATCTCCATTGCTATTAGTGAAGAACCCTCACCGTTTTACTGGGGGGGGCGGGGGGGGGGGGAGAACTTTGGGATTTCCAGTTATCTGGGCAGTTTTGTGTGTGTATTGTGTGAGAGAGAGGAGACTCAGGAGTTGAGGGCTGCCTTTAAAGTAATGTTTACAGCAGGGCTGCACAGCTGAGGTCTCCTTGAAATGCTTCTACAGTCTCCTCGTGAAAAGATAGCACACTACTTCACAATTATACAGTGGATGTAAAGAGGGAGCAATGCGGTCAATCTGAAATAAACATAGAGAACACGTTAAAAAAACACACACACGGAGAAAAGGAAACACTGTGAAGTTTGGATTGAAACACATTGGTTTATGCTTGGAGTTAAATTACGATCAGAAACAAAACTAATGCTATCTCATTTAAACAAATGGGGCTCTCAATTCTGAGGATTGGTGTGTATTGCAATCGGTTTGTTTTTAATAGGAATAACTTGAACCCTATAAGTATTTGACATTTAATTTGGTTCTTCTATTTTGCAAATGCATTCACAATTTTAATAGCAGCTGCTCAGTCTCTGTACTTCTTTTTAGGCAGTTTTACTGGTTTAGCACAGTGGGCTAAACAGCTGGCATATAATGCAGAACAAGGCCAGCAGCGCGGGTTCAATTCCCGTACTGGCCTCCCCGAACAGGTGGCAGAATGTGGCGACTAGGGGCTTTTCACAGTAACTTCATCGAAACCTACTTGTGACAATAAGCGATTATTATTATTTTCAAATCCCTGAATTAATAAATACAAACCGCATTGACTTCTACTCAGTTAAAAATAAACACAATTCCATAAATGGAGTTCGCAGTCAATGACACTGTTTGCCCTAATTACTGTTGGTTTAGATCATGGGCAACTAACGTTCAGAAAACAGGCAACGTTCTGCTATTCTTTTAGTCAGAGTCTGCAAAGATGCTGTGGAAACAGGTTGGTGTCAGCATCTGGAAGATACACTGCAGCAACTCGCCAAACCTCCTTCCTCAGCAACTTCAAACTTGCAATCTTGGCCATCTAGGAGGACAAGGGCCGCCTATCTATGGGAACACCTTTCCTGCACCTTCCCCTCCAAGCCTCACTTGGGAATGTATGGTGGCCGTTCCTTCACTGTGGCTGGGTCAAAATCCTGGAACTCCTGAAGAGCACAGTGGGTGTACCTACACCACATGGACTGCAGCAGTTCAAGAAGGGAGCTCGCCGTCACCTTCTCAAGAGCAAATTAGGGTGGTGGGGCAACCAAATGCTGGCCTAGCTAGCGATGCTCATGAACACATTAGAAATGATTAATGCTAAGGGGAAGAAAATAACAATGTGCGGGAAACATTAAATCAAAACACCCCAAGTCATAACTACTGCAAATGTGGGAAAGTCATATATTCAACAGGTTTCTATTTCATTTATAGCTCACCATTCCTAGTGAATCCCCACCTGGAGTACACGCTGAAGAAGAATCATAAAGATTGAAGCAACTCTGTCTCGCTCCACGGATGCTGACAGACCTGCTGAGTTATTCCAGCATTTTCTATTTTTATTCCTGGAGCACTGTGTCGAGTTTTGTTCTCCTTGCCTATGGGGTGTTTGTCCTTTGAGGAGTGATTGAGTAAACCAGCCCAATATTCCCCTGAGTTTAGAAGAATGAGAAATGATCACATCACACCAGAAACATATACAATGTGTAAGGGGATTGACAGGGGGAGGATAGAGAACTAGGGATCACAGTCTCAGAGTAAAAGAGTTGCTATTTGGGACTGAAATCTTCTTTCAAAGTGTTGTAAACCTTCGGAATTCTTTGCCACAGAGAAGCTGTGGATAATCAGTCATTGAGTATGTACCAGTCAGGGAGTGACAGGCTCTTGAATAGTAAGAAAATCAAAGGCTATGGGGGGTTGCAGGATGGTGCAACTGATATAGAAGATCAGCCAGGATATTTTCGATATGCAAAAATGTACTTTAGTCATAAAATATATGAAAGAATTTTACAAACATTTCAAAATTTTCAAAATGGTCATCGCAGAAAGCGCAGTGATATTCAAACTTCCTACATAGATCATATTGCACTCTGAGGAGCTTCAATACATTTGTGATACGTGCCAGTATTTACTGTTTCTATTCAATCTGAGTCATACAGCCCAAGGAGTTCTTTCCAATATCCAGCCCCCGAGTGCATACAGCTATCAGCACTGATGTTAAAATCCCACGCCAGGGCTCGAGCACAAAAAATCAAGTCTGACACTCCAATGAGGGACCATCTCACTATCGAAGATGCTGTCTTTCAGATGTGATGTTAAACTAAGGCTCCAATGGGCTGTCCGGCTGGATATAAAAGATTCCAGGGCACTATTTTGAAGAAGAGCAGAGGAGTTACCCCTGTGTCCTGGCCAATATTTATCCCGAAAACAGCATCACAAACAATAGGTTATATCTGGTCATCATCACATTACCATTGGTGGGAATTTGCTGGGTGCCGTACTGGCTGCTGTGTTTCCCACATTACAACAGCGACCACACTTCAAACACATACTTCAAAAGCACTTTGAGACACCTGATGGTCATGTAAAGTGCTATATAAATGTAAGACTTTCTTTCTTCCTTATGGAATGGTGAGGCATGCTCGAGAGACTGAATGGCTTCTATTTAGTAAGTATTTGGACAATCTTAAACTACTATATGAAATCTGACTAAATTACTTGACTTGCCATGGTAACAAATTTAGCTATGTAGATCAGTTTCAAAAGCATTAATTGACCAAACATTTCTTAGAAGCTAACATTTCTACTGGACATCTCAAAGTGCTTTGTAACCAATTAGGTATTTTTTGACATGTAGTTCCTGTTGCAATGTCGGGAATGCAGCAGCCAATTTTCACGCAGCATACTCACACAGACAACAATGTGGAATCTTTTACATCCGAATGAGCAGCCAGGTAGGGCTAAGGTTTAACATCACTTTCAAAAGACAGCAATTCCGACAGTGCAATGGTCCGTCAGTTCTGCAATGGAGTGTCAGACTTAATGTTTGTGCTCAAGCCCTGGGGTGGTGTTGCTCTTTTTAGCCTTAGTCTATTGGCTCTGATTACGTCACCTTTGCTCACGAGTCGCCAAGTATCTTTCTGATACCGCCACATGGTTCAAGTTCAGGTTATGATTAATAATACAGCACACCGCTTAGTAAGGATTAAAACAACGGTCATTTATTATATACAACAAGCAATATTAATACACTAATACTACTATCTATATAATAAACCTATCACTACTGGCCAATACTTAACTTAGGAAGAGCCCACCAGGTCAGGAAACGAATGGCTTGTCCAATCAGATCTGGCCCGCGGGATTCAAAAGGCTGCTACAGGTCGGTGGCTAGGTGTCTCTACCGGATAGCGATCACTGGATTCAAACTTACAGTTGCCGGTTGCTGGTCTTGCGAAGGTTTCGAGCAGGTGAAGAGGAGACGAGAGAGAGATCTGAACTTGGCCCCCTCACTTTTATAGGGCCCAGGGCTTCCCGCCCTCCCGGGGCGGCCCTTGACCCTGAGTCCCAAGTGATTGGATTTGTTCCCAATCCCTGGGTCGATGTGTCCAATGGTGAGGCGATTCCTCGGTCGGGAGGTGGTCGTTCACCCGTCTTTGTTTCAGCCACTGCAGGCGCCGACAGTCTGGCCGGTATTCAATTGCTAATATGTTGCAATTGTTCCCGGGGGATAGCCAATTTAACTGCAGATGTCCGGATAGATGGGCTGCAAACAGTCCTGAATGTAACTGCAAATACCTGGGTTGATGGGCTGTGATAGCCCTGAGTATCGATCTGGGCTAACTTCCCCAGAGCCAAATATGCAATATTGTCCGCAGCTGCCTGCTTGTGTCTTGTTAGCTGCTTTTTCCCAGCAGCCTTTCGGGTTAGCAATTTCAAACTGGGTTTTGGCCAGATTAATCGGAACGCAGCCAATTTTACGTGGCTACAGGGGATCTGAATCTGGAACATTGATAATACCATAGCTGATCCTCTACCTCAGCTACACCTTCCTGCACCATTCCCAGATCCCTTGATTCCCTTAATTGTTTTTTGGATTATATCAGCCCTCTTCAACATGTTGTGAGGGACTAAGACCTCATACTGCATGTTTTGTAAAACATATATAGATATCCTCATGGCTATATCTAGATTTTTTTAAACTGGGCAAAACACCTGTAAAAATGGCTGAATCTCTGTCTGTTTGTCATCCTCAAACAAAAGAATCTACCTGGCAATTTTGGGTAGCCCACACACTGTTATATCTGGGGAGTTTATTACCAGCTCTAAAAATTTCAAACTGGATAATGACCTAATATGGCTGAATCTATGTCTGCCTGTGACCTCAAACAAAATAAACTATCTGGCAGTATTAGGAAACTGGCATATTGTTATCCCTGTAGAGCCATTAATGACACCTGTGGGCTACCCAGATTAAATTCAGAGAGTGCAATACAAAGGCCATTTGCCTAATTCACTTTTCTGATGGTGTTGCATTCAGACAAGAAGCTCTGCCCAGGCTGAGCGCCTGGCCCCATCTACATTGCTTCTGTGAGAAATTCCATACCATTGCTTACAAGACTGATTCATCATTGCATGCCTATCTCATTGTCTGAATTCAACACCGCCAGAACGTGAATTAGACAGCATCAGTTTTCAACCCACAGACCTCCGTGAAGGAATACCAAATGGGATTTTGATTCTGAACTCTGGAATACAAGTGAAATAATATTTATTTTCCCTGTGACCCCTGAACTATAATTTTTTTCTTGTCTTTACCCCTCTCTTTACTGTCTGAAGGCACGGGAGGCGAGAGGGGCAGGTGGGGTTAGGGATCTTGCGAACCCACTTTTTGCATTTTGTGCGTCAGCAAATAAACTAATCCTTTGAGTTCATACTGTCTCAAGTTTGCTGTGGCTTTGTTAATAGAAAACTGGATTGCATCAAATCTGAAGGGTTGTGGGAAATATGCCACTGCTTAAAAGGAGGAAAACAAATCAAGACACAGTTCTGTTTAGTGATGGGTGGTGTGAGGCGAAATTAGTGCTGTTTAAATTAACCCCCTCCTGCCCATTGCAGTGCAAAACATTTGAAACATAGCAGTAGAGAATCACTTTTTAAATTATTCTAACAAAGACATGTTTGGTCCTGCTGTAGCTATTTAAGAAAACATAGATTCACATCAACATCACTCTTTGGCTCTTTTATTTCCTACTTTGAGTCTTGGGCATGTAACAATGTGCATAACCGCAGCGCAACTATAATTTGATGTGGAGATGCCGGTGTTGGACTGGGGTGGGCACGGTAAGAGGTCTTACAACACCAGGTTAAAGTCCAACAGGTTTAGTTGGAATCACTAGCTTTCGGAGCGCAGCTCCTTCATCAGGTGAGTGAAGAGGTGGGTTCCATGTGTGTTTGTGGAACACATATGTGTTTCTGGAACCCAACTTCACTCACTTGATGAAGGAGCTGCGCTCCGAAGGCTAGCGATTCCAAACAAACCTGGTGGACTTTAACCTGGTGTTGTAAGACTTCTTACTTCACCTATGATTTGGCATGCCATCTTTAAACATTTCATCAGATCCTAGTTGTGCTTCAACAGCCAAGTCACTGTTATGTAAGTGGATTAAGACAAATTCATTGCAGGGAACGTTGGCTATTCAACACAATATCATTGTGTTGCTCACTGTCAAGACTCAAAATGCACACTGGGTGCTTTGATGAACTGACTGGACCCCAACAAAGAGTCAACGATATTCAAAAAGGAAGAGCTGGGAAGGGTGTAAAAGTCAGCAAGGAAAACAATGGAAAACAATGTGGAGGTATTTTCAAGATGTACTAAATAGATAAACTTTAATAAAGTTTCTGTGTGGCATGGTTGTAATAATTGTAATTACATATAGATTTTTCACTGTGATTTACTTCACAATCCAGTGATGAATAGTAATTGACTGCTCCATTTTGATTACACAACAAGTACAATGGGTTTTCATTGATCAGGACAAAACTGCAGATTGCCACAAGGTGGAAGAGAAAGAAATTATTTCATATGTTGAGCTCGTGCCAATAATGATTGTCACTTTAGAAATTGAAGACATATGGCTGTTGGGAATATGTTTGTTATAATTATAGTGTGACAATGTTGCTCAGCTGCGTTACTGCACCACAAACCTATATGTGGAGATGTGGAGATACCCTTCGTCGTCCAGTATTTCCCCGGAGCGGAGAAACTACATCATCTTCTTCACAGCCTTCAACACGTCATTGATGACGATGAACATCTTGCCAAGGTCATCCCCACACCCCCACTACTTGCCTTCAAACAACCGCGCAACCTCAAACGAACCATTGTTTGCAGCAAACTACCCAGTCTTCAGAACAGTGACCACGACACCACACAACCCTGTCATGGCAATCTCTGCAAGACGTGCCAGATCATCGACATGGATACCACTATTACACGTGAGAACACCACCCACCAGGTACGCGGTACATACTCGTGCGACTCGGCCAACGTTGTCTACCTCATACGCACAGGAAAGGATGTCCCGAAGCATGGTACATTGGCGAGACCATGCAAACGCTGCGACAACGAATGAACGGGACATCGCGCAACAATCACCAGGCAGGAATGTTCCCTTCCAGTCGGGGAACACTTCAGCAGTCAAGGGCATTCAGCCTCTGATCTCCGGGTAAGCGTTCTCGAAGGTGGCCTTCAGGACCCGCGACAACGCAGAATCGCCGAGCAGAAACTTATAGCCAAGTTCCGCACGCATGAGTGCGGCCTCAACCGGGACCTGGGATTCATGTCACATTACATTCATCCCCCACCATCTGGCCTGCGAAATCCTACCAACTGTCCTGGCTTGATACAATTCACACCTCTTTAACCTGGGGTTACCCCATCTCTGGATCTGTAAAGATTTAATCACCTGCTAATGCTCGCATTCCTAGCATTGTTTGGCATCTTTGAATTTGTCTATATATGTGTTTCTGGATCAGACCTCTTCATTCACCTGAGGAAGGAGCAGCGCTCCGAAAGCTAGTGACATCGAAACAAACCTGTTGGACTTTAACCTGGTGTTGTAAGACTTCGTACTGTACAAACATAGATATTTCAGCTTAATTTAATGTAATTTTTTTTTCTTCAGAAATATCTACATATAGTGAAATTCCGAGACAGGCCTCATAGAATCATCAATCAAATACAATGGAGAGACTCTTTTTATGTTGAAAAGACTTGTTTTTGACATGCAGTTGGGCTAGTTTCACAAAAATGTGGATATATCGACAGATAAAACTCGTTTTAAATTACAATTACAGAAAACATAACTTACCTAGAAAAATAAAGAATAAAATTGATATGGGTATAGAGTATATTTTCAGCATATGCACTCACTTGACTGTGTTTAATAAACTTTACATTCTTGAATGATTATTGTAATTATTGCAGCTATATGTATACACATTGTTGAACTTTTCTAAAGAATTCAGTGAATCACAGAATTTACAGTGCAGAAGGAGGCCATTCGGCCCATCGCGTCTGCACCGGCTCTTGGAAAGAGCACCCTACCCAAGGTCAACACCTCCACCCTATCCCAATAACCCAGTAACCCCACCCAACACTAAGGGCAATTTTGGGCACTAAGGGCAATTTAGCATGGACAATCCACCTGACCTGCACATCTTTGGACTGTGAGAGGAAACCAGAGCACCCGGAGAAAACCCACGCACACACGGGGAGGATGTGCAGACTCCGCACAGAAAGTGACCCAAGACGGAATCGAACCTGGAACCCTGGAGCTGTGAAACAATTGTGATATCCACAATGCTACCGTGCTGCCCAACATAACAAGGTGTAAAACAAAAAGGCATTCAACTTATTCCTTCCAATATATCTTAGATAAAACTAACCGTTCCAATTTAGTTCATCTCATGATGGACATGAATACTTTAGAAGAATTTTACTGTATCGTCAAAGATAAGTTAGTGGAAGCTTCATAAAAGCTGTAATTCATAGAATCACTACAGTGCAGAAGGAGGCCATTCGGCCCATCAAGTCTGCACTGATACCTGAATGAGCACCCAGCCAAGGCATTTGCCCCCACCCTATCCATGTAACTCAGTAACCTCACAGTAACATTTTGGACACTTAGGGGCAATTTAGCATGGCCAATCCACCTAACCTGTACATCTTTGGATTATGGGAGGAAACCGGAGCACCTGGAAGAAACCCACGCAGACATGGAGAAGAACATACAAACTCCACACAGTCACCTAATGCTTCTCCATCCGTTCACGCCAGTGAGATTCCCCAGTCTCGCTGCAGTGAATGGAGTTTTGGCTGAGTGCCAAATTCTCCGTTCTCACTGGCAGTGGGAATGGGGCGAACTCAGATCAGAGAATCCCGGCCAATATTAATCAATATTTGTGACTATTATACGGTAACAGATTGTTTGTTTCATTGTTGTTTGTGGGAGCTTGCTGTGAACACATTGATTGACATTTTAAATTAATAACAATGATTCATTTGTTGCCTGTGAAGCACTTTGGGATACACTGAGGATGGGAAAGGCACTATATAAATGGAAAATTTTCTTCCAACTCGAAAGCCTTTGTGCAAATGCTGTTGGTTTTCTGGTAACTCAAGCTCCCTGTTGGCCTGCATGCCTCCATGCTACAATAAAGAAACCGTGCACATTATGAACTTCGGGAGTGAGTCAAAAGATTACGAATTGAACTCTTAAGATTCTGGACTTGTTTCAGTTGGCGAGTTACGCATATGTGCAATGATTTACACTTCTTTAACCGTAAGCACTAATAGCCTCATTGTTATTCCTACAGCAAAATCCAACTATCCCTTTATTTCATTTGCACCTTTGGTTTATATGTTCTTCTTGTTACAGCTGGTTAGTTTGCATCACTGATATGAATATTGGCTGAATGGTTTCATTGGCATTCAGAAGAAGGATGTAGGTGCAACAATATATGTTAAAGCCTGGGCATGCTGAGGTGCTTTTTGTGACTTTTCAGACATGGGTGTTAAGGAGTTCACTGAAGGTGCTGTGATATTCACTGTCCTCTCTGTGATGTGTCTTCTGCTTCTTCTTTCACCTTCATCCAATTCCTCCCCATCCAATGGCGCCTCTTTGTTTTGTGTCACCTCGAGATTCTCTTTCCATTGACTGGTTGTTCCAAACATAGCAAATTGCAAAGGTATGGCCCACATTGTCTGGAGCCTATTGAAAGGAGCACCCAGAACAATTAAAGCACCTGAAACCTTGCTTCAAAATGCTAGTGGTGAGTTCTATTGTATTCCTGGTGGTATCAAAGTTCTCCTGTACATGCATTGCTGGGGACCAGTGGGCTTGTGGAAGAATGTCATCGGCCTGGCGTATATACAGAATGTTGTGTCCCTTCACAGCTAGAATGTGAAGGAAGTTGGCACTACTGCAATTTTTCCATGCTCCCTCAATCTGGCTGTTGGCATCCAGTGCGAAGGCAAGGGTTTACTCTATCAAGGAGGACACTGCAACCTGAGATATGCTTTTGATGTCCCTTGTAGAAGCAAGGAAGAAGCCTCTCACAAAAAAAAAATTAAGGACGGTGATTACTGTGAGAACATCTTGAAAACATGGGTCACTGATCCAGCAGGCAGTTAGTACTGCTGCAGCAAGCCACAGTCATCAGCAGTCTGCCTGGTGAAACACAGCCTAATCTTCTACTGTTTCTCAGAAAATCAAAACACGGATTCTCAGCCTGTGGACTGGGTAAGGCCTTCTATGAATAGCGCCCCTCAACTGCTCCCTACAAACAGGCCCGACTGCTGCTTTTCTTATAAATGAAGCTGCTGTTGCTGCTCTCCATTCCAAATATTCATCCATCCAAAGGAATGGTGCAGAAACAGCACCCATGATAAGCGAGGAGTGCTTATGCAAGGGTAGTTGAATCGGCGAAAAATCATACAGTATCAAAGTGGACGCTCCGAACTGCCTTGGAAATGCGTTACTCAGAGTGGCGAATAGATTCAAATAACCTGAACTCCCAGTCAAGTCAGTCAGTTTGTGTAGCCAATCCCAAATATTTTACTCAACAAATGTGGTGCTGGGTAAGACTTCTGACCCGCCCACTTAAAATTGTATTGCACGCTAATGGATGTTATTGGACCCAGATTTGTATTTACTTCCAGCTACTCACTGAATCTGCAGCTAAGATGGAAATCAGTGGGTTTAAGTTAAGTTTCAGGATTCTAACCACCAAGTTCCACCGAGTGGCATTTAATTTTTACATCAGGATCTTGGTTTTGAGTATTTTGAATGCAACAAGAAATTGATAATATATTTAATAAAGGACGATTGTGGAAATACATCAATCCTTCTTGAAGGGGAAAAATTATAGTCACTATTTATCATGCATTTCTAAATCTAGTTTCATCTGATCTATGTAAACTGTGAACTGATTAACTGAAAGCATCAAACCTGGCTGTCTCAGTGATATACTGCCTTTGCTCCAGCTGCCGTGATTCAGCTCATACAGAGAATTGGCTATTTTCTGATGCACAATTAGATGGGTAACGGATATCAAGGGTAATGACCTAAGGCTAATTATTTGTTTTCATCCTCATCATCAATCTAAAAAGATTATTTGCGACAAAGTGTGCCAGAAACTCCACTGTTTTTCTTTATAAACTCCCGAACCTGCATCCTGAGAAAAGCTTCAAAACTTGCATGTCTGTGAACAATAGGATTGAAGACCCTGTCCAGTCAGAACAAAACACATTTAGAACATGTAGATTAAAGATGCCTCTTTAGTTGAAATGCTAGCAGCACTGCATATTGTAGATTCAAATATGCATTGTTTCATCCGGACAGAACCATTATGCTGTGGTGAATATCTAGTTCAAGGTTCATGTTAATACTTTGGAGGGTTTTCTTTTAGATCTGGGAAGACTAAGTTTGTAAAGATAAGGTAATTAAAATGCTGAGCTTTAGAAATTGCTAGAACACCTAAATAAATGGCTGTTCAAAAGATGACCCATGTTTATTTAATAAATTCAGATAAGAAGCAATAGAGCTATAAAATAGAAGATCAACTTAATTAGCTGGGAAGCTGGAGATGTGACAATTCAAATCCTTGCAGTTAGGGCAGTCCAAAAATGTTTGTTTTTGGAAATAAAGCTAAATTAATTTAAAAGCATTTAGTGACCACTTAAAGGTTGTAAAACCCATTTCTTTCATTGGATCGAAGAAGGAATTTTAAATATAGGATACTAATCTAAAGGTCAATTAGAGGACATCCCAGAGCAGGAGATGTCATCATGGAGATGGTAAGAACTATTACAACACCAGGTTAAAGCCGAACAGGTTTGTTTCAAAACACTAGCTTTCGGACCACTGCTCCTTCCTCAGGTGAATGAAGAGATAGGTTCCAGAAACATATATATAGACAAAGTCAAAGATGCAAGATAATGCTTTGAATGCAAGCATTTGCAGTTAATTAAGTCTTTACAGATCCAGAGAGAGGGGTAATCGCAGGTTAAAGAGGTGTGAATTGTCTCAAGCCAGGACAGTTGCTAGGACTTTGCAAGCCAGGCCAGATGGTGAGGGGTGAATGTAATGCGACATGAATCCAAGGTCCCGGTTGAGGCTGTACTCATGTGTGCAGAACTTGGCTATAAGTTTCTGTTCGGCGATTCTGCGTTGTCGCGCATCCTGAAGGATCATCAACATGGGTACCACCATTACATCTGAGAACACCACCCACCAGGTACGCGGTACATACTCGTGTGCCTCGGCCAACGTTGTCTACCTCATGAGCTGCAGGAAAGGATGTCCCGAAGCGTGGTACATTGGCGAGAACGTGCAGACGCTGCGACAACGGATGAATGGACATTGCGCGACAATCACCGGGCAGGAATGTTCCCTTCCAGTCAGGAAACACTTCAACAGTCAAGGGCATTCAGCCTCTGATCTCCGGGTAAGCGTTCTCCAAGGCCTCCTTCAGGACACGCAACAATGCAGAATCGCCGAACAGAAACTTATAGGCAAGTTCCGCACATATGAGTACGGCCTCAACCGGGACCTTGGATTAATGTCGAATTACATTCACCCCCCACCATCTGGCCTGGGTTTGCAAAATCCTACTAACTGGGGTTTAGTTGGGCTGGTTTAGCACAGGGCTAAATCGCTGGCTTTGAAAGCAGACCAAGGCGGGCCAGCAGCACGATTCAATTCCCGTACCAGCCTCCCCGAACAGGCGCCGGAATGTGGCGACTAGGGGCTTTTCACAGTAACTTCATTTGAGGCCTACTTGTGACAATGAGCGATTTTCATTTCATTTTTCATAACTGTCCTGGCTTGAGACAATTCACACCTCTTTAACCTGGGATTAACCCTCTCTCTGGATCTGTAAAGATTTAATTACTAGCAAATGCTCGCATTCAAAGCATTGTCTTGCATCTTTGACTTTGTCTGTATATATGTTTCTGGAACCCACCTCTTCATTCACCTGAGGAAGGAGCAGTGCTCCGAAAGCTAGTGTTTTGAAACAAACCTGTTGGACTTTAACCTGGTGTTGTAAGACTTCTTACTGTGCTCACCCTAGTCCAATGCTGGCATCTCCATATCATCATGGTATGGGCGGAGCTAAGACAGATTCTCCAGTTTCAATTCATCTGGATGTTTGTTGAAAGATTTAGTTCCAGTTGGGACCTCATGTAGTTTGCAGCTCATTGATAAAAGATAAACAAAGTAAATGGCAGTTATACAGACCTGCAAAGTAAGCAGATTTAAAAACTTATTCTTGCTGATATTATGGAAGGTAATTTACAAATTCATTGGAATTTCAGAGACTCATGATGAAGCAGCAGGCTCAGGGAGCAGGAGGTAATGTTACAATAATGTGAAGAGGGGTAAACATTGACTCCCCTAATTTACAAGTCAAAGTTCTGATTTTAGGAGGTTCAAAGAATTTCCACAAGGTCAGTGTTTAACTATTTATATATGAGTTGTAAAGTGAGTCTCTCAGGCTTTCTTGATTTTTTTTATTAAAGGGGGTTAGTTTTTATTGAGTTACAAGTTCACCCATTATAAGATCGCAACATGTTTGAAAAGATAAACCCATGCTCCCCAATCTTTTCGTAATTCACATTCACACATGTGTAAGCATTCAGAAAGAAACAAGTTATACTGGAGATGGTTACATTCTTGACCAAATTAAAAGTTAATGCTCAAAAGGTATGAAAATGGAAGTTCACAGTTTGAGTCCTTGGCAATGGCAGAGATTTTTCCTGGTTCCTTTAAAATCACAGAATTGAATTGAAGTCCATGTAACCGCACTTGCTAGAGACAATTTCCATTTAATCCTTAAGCCATCTTCTCCAGAAGTTGATAAGATATCTCCTGAGGTTCTTTCCGATGGAAATTAACTATTACTTGTGATGGAGTTTTATACTGTTAAGAGATAGGGCTTTACTTAACTTGAGAGAAAGCAAAATTCCTCACTGCTCCATTAGTAGCTTCACCAGACTACCTTGCTTCTGAGCTCTCAACTGTACTTAGAAATTTCAAAATGGTCATTTGAGTCATGTGACCTCCTTCATCCACTCTGACTTCATAAATGGCTTGTTTATCTAGTATGTGCATCTGGTTTGTATTCTATGGGTTATAACGTCTCAATCATTAGTTTCTAAAGGAGCCATTATCCATTTTTATGACCCCCTTCCAGGTAAATATCGTCTTGGTAGACTCTCAGTCTCCACAGGGGTGGTAAGCTCATAAAGAAGCAAAGACATGCCCAGTCTTTTCAATAGTTCCTTTTTGAAGTGAACCTTGACATCATCAAATGCAAAGCGCCATGAGAAATATATCAGAGCATGTGTCGTGGAAATTATAATAAAGACAAATTCCTCGAGGTTCGATTTAAGGAAATTTATTTACACAAATATATTTGCGGAGAGACAGTGTTCCAGCTGCAAAGCCAGTGCACTGCACTCTGAGATTCGATTGAAGGAAGCATATCTTTATAGTCTGAAATAACAGCTTGAAGTAACCAGGCATGTTTATATTAAATAGACCTTGGAAAGTATGTACAATGAAATACGTAGTACGTATGTTCTTGCCCTTGGCTAAAAACAACTTGAGTACACATTTTGTTATCTTTCAGAGGACAATGTGTTTTCATAATAAGGCCAAGACCAGAATATTAAGCAGTATTTCATTGATGTCACCTGAGCTACTTATTTTCATTCAAAAGCAGTGTTGAACTATAGTCAAGCATTTCCCAGCATGCTTCTAAGTTGGCAACTCATTAATTTCCCTTCCACAGCATGTCTGCAGTGCAATTTATATTGTAACTTTGCAGAAGTGGTCAACTTACAATTCATGACATCAGATGATTTGTGGCAGCCATCCTTTGTCAGTATTTCTTTCTTAAATCTCTGCCTCTTTAAACAGTTCAGTATGCTTTTGGTGAAGTTATAGGTGGATATCATGGAGTACCAGTTTGCTGTTTCCATGATAGTAAGAATGTTTAGCAAAGTAGGCTGACTATCATCTTCTTGTAATGGATAGCTCATGTGTAAATATATATCACTTTTCATACATATCTTCCTGTGCAGGACACCCAGAGATAATAGCAGAACATTGCAAGGAGGCAGAAAAAAAGGCAAACAATTTCCATCAAACAGATATTCAAAATATCCTGGATAAGATGCAGCAAAGGAGGAGAAGACTGCTGGATTCCCATTGGAGGAGACAGCGGGAAACTGTTTTGTGATCCATATGAAGGGAAGTGACAATGGCACTGAGTGCCACATCTAACACCACTGCAGACCAGTCATCATCCTTTTGCTTCTTTGGCCATTAAGGGCACCAGCACACTGTCTATCCTTAAAATAAATAGTTGTGCAAATATCTCTTCACACTACACTCTGATTAAGGGGATCACCAATAATGGAAGAGGAAAGCGCAGTGGTGCTCTAGTGGGGCAAAAGAGGCAGTGAGGGATGTTAAATGGGCAGAAGATTCCCCAAGAAGGGAGGTGCTAGAGTCCAAGACCTATAACGGTAAGTGCTGTAGCCGAATTGCAAGAAGGGGCCTCTACTTGCAGACATTGTGTTACTACCACTGCCGCCTCATTCAAGGCCCACTCATGCCAGTGGAAGGGTCATAAGGAAATTTGTTTTTGTTCTTTGCAAAGCTGTGACCCATTTGTAGACATGGCTATCTGTTTCAAAACAGTGGGTATCGTTTAAGTTCATGTAAGGATACAAGAAAACTTTAGTTATGAGCTGAAACCTATTAGGAAACTTTCGCTCACTGAAACAAAATCTGTGGAATGATGAGCTTTGTTTCTGCAAAGTAAGAGTAACATTAGCTGAATACTGAACCAGCCGCTGAGGAGATAATGATGTACCACTGTCAACACGAAGGAAGCCTCAATGGTGAACCACCCCCTGACTTAGCTCAGCAATTATAATGTGAAGCTTCCTGCAGCACTCACATCATTGTGTCTTGTACATGAGTATCTATTTCTCTAATAAATCTAAATAGAGCAGCAAATTTCTTTCCCTTAACGTGGCTGAATATTACGTAAACTTTAAACCCTCCTGGAGATGCTGCTGTGCCTCCAGCTGCTTCCAGCGCTGCCCAGCAGCGCACTCTCTCGGGAATGGTACCCATGCAGGTATCCCCTGAGTGCGCCAGAAATACCTGAATTTGCGCTCTCCCGGCATCATTCAGCCCAACTGGCTGACATGCCACCAGACTTCCAACTTTGTTCCACACAGCTCAATTTAATGAATTTGTGCATCACTCTGCAATAAACAAGTATCGAGTTGAAAGGCGAGCCTTGCACCAACTGTATTTAAAGGGACATCTCACAGGCAACTCGGAAGATCTTCTGCTGTTGCAAAGTCTCTGAAGTACTCTGGGATGTTTGTGGGATGCTTGTGTTGGATTTGTCAGGGAGTGTTGTTGCCTCTTCTCAAGGATGGAAGAGTTGTTGGATGACTAGCTCACATAAAGTAATGGAGGTTGCTCTTTCATTCCCCTTGTCTTAAATTGCAACAATAAGCTACAGTGCAACTTCCCTTTAAAAGGGACAAGCTCCCTTTACGAGCACCACAATGCTGCTTATTCCCGTGCAGAGCCCAGAGGTAGCCAGAAGCCCGGCATGTGCTTGACTTTCTGCTACAATTATGTTCATGAAATGGCAGCGCCAAATTTACATACTGGCCACTTCCGACGAACCAGGCACAGGAACCTTGTGAGTCGTGAGGTGAGTTATACGCTAGGAACCCGACAGTGAGTAACTCACCTCCTGACCTCCCCAAAGCCTGTCCACCATCTACAAGGCACAAGTCAGGAGTGTAATGGAATACTCTACACTTGCCTGGATGAGTGCAGCTCCAGCAACACTCAAGAAACTCGACACCATCCAGGACAAAGAACCCGCTTGATTTCTCCACCTTCCACAAACATTCAAACCGTCCACCACCGCCGAACAATGGCAGCCATGCGCACCATCTACAAGATGCACTGCAGTAACTCGCCAAGCTTCCTTAGACAACACCTTCCAAACCCATGACCACTACCATCTCGAAGGACAAGAGCAGCAGATACCTGGGAACTCCACCACCTGGAGATTCACCTCCAAGTCACTCACCACCCTGACTTGAAAATATATCGCCATTCCTTCACTGTCGCTGGGGCAACTTTCTGGAATTCCCTCCCTAAAAGCATAGTGGGTGTATCTACAGCTCAGGGACTGCAGAGGTTCAAGAAGGCAACTCACCACCACCTTCTGAAGGGCAACTAGGGATGGGCAATAAATGTTGGCCTAACCAGTGACACCCACATCCCGTAAATTAATTTAGAAGAAAGAACCCCGTGGCAAAAAAAACAGGGTATGCCCATTTCTAGTCCTCTGCTCTGAGAAATGTCATTCCTGCCAGAGAGACAACTATTATTTATAAATGTGATGATGTTTTGTGCTTGCTGACAAATGAGGTAGCAAATAAGTGTTACTCAAAATTTTATCTTATTTATACTGGTATGAATATAATTTGCACTATGTTCCATAAATATGATTTATATGTATGTCGCCTGGATGACATGGATAAGCTAAGACATGAGTCAAGCTTGTTCTCCACCTTTGTTCAGCATAGCTGCATGGCATAAGTTGCATTTTGTTATATTATCCTTACAGATGTTTCTTGATAAAATCCATTTGCTAACAAAACCTTTGTAATTTGAAGAGATCTCTGGGGGTTGTTACTGGTGATCCACCTTTATTTAGAAATGTGTACGATATTCCCCTTAATTTGTTCTCTAAAGCTATCCTTGCAAGGTTTAATTCATGTTCATTGTAACTCATTATATTTAATTATGTACGTTCTTGTTGGATCACACTTCAATTTATCTCCATGATTAGGAATAATGATCTAACTCTATAAGGTTTCTTGAAGTAACACATGGAATACCTCTTCATAAACCTCTTCAAACATTCATTTAAGAAAATATACTCCTCAGAGTCTCATTTCAACTTAAAACTCTGAAGTGAGGAGTTTTGTTTTTTAAACGCAGCGTAGGTACTTGTTTTCCTAATAGGGGCAATGAGTAGTTCCTATGCTTTTGAAACACTTGTTTCGAATAACTTCAAGAGAAGACTCCAAGAAATCCTAGGAAAAGAGGGTCCTGAGCCCTTGCTTTTTCCTGTGATTTGAGTGCACATTAATGATTCAAGGCACTTTGTGAAGAGTGCATTGCTCCCTCAGTTAAAATTATTGTAAATGGGCAGCACGGTGGCGCAGTGGGTTAGCCCTGATTCCTCACGGCGTCGAGGTCCCAGGTTTGATCCCGGCTCTGGGTCACTGCCCATGTGGAGTTTTCACATTCTCCCCGTGTTTGTGTGGGTTTCGCCCCCACAACCCAAAGATGTGCAGGGTAGGTGGATTGGCCACGCTAAATTGCCCCTTTTTTGGAAAAAATGAATTGGGTACTCTAAATTTTAAAACAAAAATTACTGTAAATAATCAACTGACCATTCCCTTCACAAAAAGTGAATGTTATTTGTATATGGTAGCTGCTGTACTGGCCTGCATAATGACAGTCGGTAGCACGGTAACATTGTGGGTAGCACAGTTGCTTCACAGCTCCAGGGTCCAAGGTTTGGTTCCCGGCTTGGGTCACTGTCTGTGTGGAGTCTGCACGTTTTCCACCTGTGTGCGTGGGTTTCCTCCGGGTGCTCCGGTTTCCTCCCACAGTCCAAAGATGTGCAGGTTAGTTGCATTGGCCATGCTAAATTGCCCTTAGTGTCCAAAAAGGTTAGGTTGGTTACGGGAATAAAGGGGATAGGGTGGAGGTGTGGGGCTTAAGTAGGACAGTCGCTGTCCTTTGAAAGTATTTCATTGTATGGTCAACAAAAATTAAGTTGTAAAATGCATCATATGAAAATGAAATGAAAATCGCTTATTGCCTGGTAGTGAATACAAGTAGACTTCAAATGAAGTTACTGTGAAAAGCCCCTAGTCGCCACATTCCGGCGCCTGTTCGGGGAGGCTGTTACGGGAATTGAACCGTGCTGCTGGCCTGCCTTGGTCTGCTTTCAAAGCCAGCGATTTAGCCCTGTGCTAAACAGCCCCTTAACATGCAAGCATTGGCAAATATGATTCTAGAAAGCATACTACCCCTTAGATCAGATGACTATCTGTAACCTTGTGATGGACTGTCTTCTCTATATCCACTCTGTCAGAGTTCAGAGAGCCAAAGGGGAAACTAGGAAGAAGATATTGAACTGAAAAGTGATGGTTATTTTCGAATTACTATTCAGCTTTATGAAGCCTGTAACCAAGTTAAATCACTGTACTGTAACTTTTATCAGCTGGTCTTGGTTTGTGTGAGATTATCAGCAATAACCATCTCAAATAAAGTGTAAATGTCACACCTTAATTCCAAACAGCAGCGCTTTAATTTATTTTTTTACCGTCATTTTGTAAAGCAACATTTCAATATTTACTCTAGAAAAAACAAATGTCAGTTGAACTTTCCAAAGGGTATGGTTTTCTGGCAGGGAAAAAAACTGGATGACATGGAGAAGTCACATAAAGAGCTGATATTGCTGAGGTTGCACTGATCTCCGGCCAAACTGTAAGGCCTTTGTTTTTGATTTAATTTCAATTTAGTTGTCTCTTTGTTGGAGCATTTAAGGTGTCCATGAACGACTAACCCTAATAGATGAGAGGCGATAGTGTAGTAGTATTGTCACTGCGCTAGTAATCCAAAAACCCAGGATAATGCCTGTATTCGAATCCCATCATGGAAGATGGTGGAATTGGAATTCAATAAAAAAATCTTGTCAATTGTTAAAAAAAACCATCTGGTTCACTAACCCAGTGAGTAAAAACAAAAAAAATCCCCATACAACAACAGTCCCCCACACCGTTACTGAAGATCTCGGTCATAAAGCTGAACTTAAAAAGCACCACAATGCAAACAAATATTCAATATTCCATACATACGTCCATGAGTGTTTGTCTTGCATGTGTCTTTGCAGGCAGTGATATCCCAGGGGCTACAGCATGATTGGTGGAAAGCTGCTGACTTTCAATGGAGTAGATGGAGAATGGCCTTGCAATATCCTGGATGAACAGGGATATCCACTGCTTGCTGAAGTCTAGGTCTGAGGCATTCAAGTCAGGCTACCCTGACCTATACAAGAAAGCCAGATATGATCTAAAGATATCCATCAAAGATGCCAAAAGACAGTGGCGGACCAAGCTCATGTCCCAGGCTAGCCACACGGACACCTGTCGTCATTGGCAAGGTCTGCAAGACGTGACGGGCTACAAGATGAAGGCATGTAAAATCGTCGGCTCCAATGCACCCCTCCCTGATGATTTCAATGCAGTCTATGCACGCTTTGAGCAAGAGGTCAGCGAGAGCGAGCCCTTCGGATGAAATTGTATCTGAGATCACCATTGCAGATGTCAGAGCAGCCTTCTCGAAGGTCAACCCACGGAAAGCCACTGGCCCGGATGGGGTACCCGGACGAGCACTCAGGTCTTGCGCAGATCAGCTGGTGAGGGTATTCGCAAACATCTTCAACCTTCAACCTCTCTTTACAACAATCTGAGAGGTCCTTATCTGCTTCAGGAAGACGACCACCATCCCTGTACCAAAAAAAAGTCAAGCAGCGTGCCTTAATGACTTTCGTCCAGTGGCTCTGACATCCATCATCATGAAGTGCTTCGAAAGGTTCGTCATGGCACGAATCAACTCCAGCCTCCCAGATTGCCTTGATCCACCACAGTTCACCTCCCGCTGCAACAGGTCCACAGTAGACACCATCTCCATGGCCCTGCACTCTACCCTGGAACACCTAGATAACAAAGACACCTATGTCAGACTCCTATTTATCGACTACAGCTCAGCCTTCATTCCTACGAAACGCATCTCCAAACTCCGTGGCCTTGGCCCCGGCTCCTCCCTTAGCGACTGGATCTTGAACTTTCTAACCCACAGGCCACAATCAGTAAGGATAGGCAACAACACCTCCTCCACGATCATCCTCAACACTGGTACCCCACAAGGCTGTGTCCTCAGCCCCCTACTATACTCCTTATACACCACTGACTGTGTGGCCAAATTCCCCCCCCAACTCGATTTTCAAATTTGCTGATGACACCACCGTAGTGGGTCGGATTTCAAACAATGGCGAGACAGAGTACAGGAATGAGATAGAGAATCTGGTGAACTGGTGCAATGACAATAATCTCTCCCTCAACGTCAACAAAACAAAGGAGATTGTCATCGACTTCAGGAAGCATAGTGGATAACATGCCGCTGTCTACATTGTTAAACGTTTTAGTTGCTGTGATATGAAGAGTCTAAAGTTCTGTTCCTTTTTCACAAACACACATTTATTTCCTTCCAACAGCCTTTGCACAAAACTCTCACTATACATCACCTGACAGAGGCCACCTGAAGCCCCTTTACATATCAGTGTCAATTAATGGATACTTAACATAAATGAGACAACTAATTGCAATGTCTCTTAACCCATTACTTAACAGTCTCCCCTTCCTTGGAGAAAAAAAATAATTAGGTGAAAACAAAATTTCAAGAAACTCAAAAACACACATGATTTCCCCCCTTTTTTTTTGTTTGGACGAGAAAGAGAAAAAAACAGTCACAGACACAAGCGCCCTTCATTAACAATATCCAAAAGTTTCTGTGAACTCGCCCCTCTTTTCGTAAAACAGTCTGACAGTTGATAGCTCCTGTCGACGCATTTAATTTTTGTTATTTCCCCTCTGTCCAACATCTGCTTCAAACTTGTGAAGTCTATCCGTAACCTCTTTTCATTGACACTTTTGTAGAGTGCACATTTTCCCACAGGGATTTATTGTCAATGTGACAGTCAATAGGTATATTACCCAAATCCCCTAATCCCAAAATTTCTATCAATATCATACTTATATAAAAGGCCATATCCACCACCTCTACAAGGCTTGACGTCTTAGCAGCCAAAGTGCTTTTTACCACTCTCCTCATTTTCTTTGTTTCCCACACAAGCGGGCAACATTTACCATTGTTCCCCAAAAGGAAAATTATAAAACCTCCTGCGCTTGAAACCCCATCACATAAATTTGCATAGGACGCATCACGAGAAACTATGAGTTTCAAGTGCCTAAGGTCACCTAAAACCGGGAACTTCAAAACACACTCCTGCATTTTCAGTTTGGCCAACGCTTTATTTGCTCTTATTATGTCTTCCACTTTGGGATCATTCATTTTTGTACTCAACTCTAAGACATCAAAACTCACGTCCGATCTAGTCTGTCTCCCTAACAAGTTCAGTTGCCCAATTAAACTTCGCAGTTGCTCTTTTCTATCTTTGAAACCATTGCATCTTTTTGTGAAACTCGGCCATGACTAATTGCGATTGGGCTGATGCTTTCCAAATAAGATTGCTGACGTAAAGTTGCCCCTAACTTAGTCTGTCTAATTTCCAGTCCAATATATTTAAATGCACCGGAAGCCTGACTTCCAACCCTGAATTCTTTCCTCAAACCAGAGATTACAATAGCTTCAAAATCACTAGTCCCACCCCACAAAAAATCATCGACATGCATCATAAAAATGCCAGAAAGATTTCCTTTATCGTGCCAGTAAAACATTGCAGGATCTGCTTTCAACTGGCAACAGCCTAACTTTAACAAAACTGACGTTACCGAAAAATACCAGACTCTAGACGCATCATTTAATCCATATACACATTTGTTCAACTTCCAGAGTACCCCTTCTGTGTTAGCCGCTTCTTCAGGAGGACGGAGAAAAATGTCTCTCTGGAGCTGATGCCCCTGCAAAAAGGCAGCTTTTATATCCATAGATTTGCATTCCCATGCCTTTGTGGCTAATAGAGCCAAGAAGATCTTGAAAATAACCTTTCCTGCTGTAGGTGAATCCCCTTTCTTAAAATCCCCTTGCCACAAGCCTGGCCTTTGCCTTATAAGTTCCATCCGGAAGAACCTTTTCCATGCAAATCCATCTGTGGGATAGAGCTCTTTGTCCCCTATCAGGTACTTCCGTGTATACCCCAAATTCACTCCAACTATGCAATTCTTGCTGTTTAGCTTCTTAGATAACTTTTTCATCTAATTTATTTGAAGCCATCAAAATCTCACGTGCATGTGGGCTTCTACTCCTATTAGTATTCGTAGTCTCACTCATGTACCGAGATCTTGATAAACTATGTCCCCTCTCCCGCCTGGTATCTCGTTCTGTACTGCTACTGCTTGATCTTTCCCTTCTGCTGTGGGATGTCCTTTCAATAGTTCTCGACCTTTTCCTGCGGACCTGTTCACTATCCGATGTACTATCTGAACTGGCACTGCATTTCTGTGCCCTCCATTTTTGAACTTTGTTTTCCCAATCCATTGTCTTGACTCCTTCCCTTGAATGCTGTACATTCAACCAATGTTTATACTTTCCAGTGGCCTTCCCTGCTCTACTAATAACAGTTGCATACTTCCATTGACTAGACCCTTCAGGCAAGTATGTCACTTTTGTCCCAACTTTTGGCAGTTGCTCTTTCGGAAAAATGGCCTGTTCCAATTCATCAGAAGTGTTGTGTTCCTCCACAGAAACCCTGTCTATATCAGTTAATTGGTCCTCATAGTTCTGTAACACATGCGAACCAGATGACTCTGGTTCCTCGTCATGTCTGTCTGCTCTGTCTAAGTTTGAAAATTTGTAATCTGTACCCATTATCTTTGACGAATGTACCCCAACAGTTTGATTACCATGTTGCAAAATAATTGTTTTGCCATCTATGCCTATGATCTTCCCTGGGCCTTTCCATTCATTAGAATTGTCTCTCTTACAGTACACCATGCCTCCTTGCTGAAAAACGGCATCTGATGGCCGTACGTCATGTCTTAAAGCTCTGCGAATTCTTTCAGAGACTTCTGCTTCCAAAATAGCTTTTCTACTGCGATGTAATGCATTTAAATGTTCAGCAAAACCTGAGCTAATTGTAGTCCCCTCCCAAGCTGAAGGCTGGTCATCCAAAATGGATGGAATTTTAGGATTTCGACCAAACGCTAATTGATAAGGAATATAGCCCTCAACCACCTGCAATGAATTCTTTGCATGTACTGCCCATGCTAAAGCTGAATTTAGCCTGCAATTTGGTCGATCTGCCAAAATTTTCCGAAGCATGTCATCGACGACAGCATGATTTCTTTCACAGACATCATTACTAAATGAGCTTTCTGCAGCCATATTCATAACTCTGATATTCATGTTTTCACACATATCCCTAAACTCATCATTAGCAAATTCTCCCCCATTGTCCGTAAGGAATTTTGCCGGTGAACCCATTCCTGTCCCTATCCATTTTTCCACGATCTGATCCAGAATTACTCTCTTTTCTTTACTTCATACAATCGTTGATTGACTAAATCTCGTTGCTAAATCTACAAAATGCAAAATAAATATATTATTTGCTTTATCCCACGTCTTAAGGTCCATGGCCACAACGTCGTTAAAATCCCTGGCCAAAGGTAGGGTTACTATCGGTCGTGCTGGTGTCCTTCTGTACTTCCTACAAACTTCACACCGGTCACTAACCTGTTCTATCAGTTTAGTATAGTCGTCATCCCTTACCCCTGCATCCTTTAATAAATTTTTCAGCCTCCGAGGAGACGGATGTGCAAATTGCCTATGCAGCTTTAATACCACAAGCTTTTTATCAGCTCAAGTCCCATTTTCAACTGCCATTAACACATCCTTAACCACTCTACTTGAAATATTATTTGTCAGTAATGGAATACAATAGTGTGCCGACTGTGTAAATTGTAAGTCCACTGTCTTTCCAAAAACTGTTGCCTTATCCTGTTCCATATCCAGTTTCATGTGTGCTTTCTTCATCGACGGTCTGCTCAGAAGCAAAGGTATCTCACTTGATACAACATCCGTGCTAATGAAATGATTCACTCCGGCAATATTGGAAGGGATCACCACTCTTTTCAGCGACTTCAGAGTATTATTACCCCCAAACCTGAAACTTGTGGAACTTTCAAATTCCTTAACCTTGTTACGATTTTCAGCATTCAAAGAGTCCAGGTAACATTTTAACCAGTCAATTTCACACACAGTAGATGTGCAGCCACTGCCCAATACAGCACAGTTGAAGGATTCTGCAACCAACACCCTCATTACCGGCGTAAAACTGCTTGTCAATAGGACAATGCCTTCTTTCTGGTCACTATCTTTTTCCTCTTCTGACTCTTCCGTGTCATGTGTCACTTCAAACGCTCTATCATAATGAGTTGGACAGTTGAAAGCATAATGGTATTGAGAGTCACATCGAAAACATCGATTTATCATGCCCCGTGCATTTCTGGGGTTCATCTTCCTATTGTAGGTTCTAACTGGGTTTCTGTCTTCATAATTTACTTGTCTCGGTCTCCTTCTGTAGTCTTGAGCCCTGTTCGTAGCCATACGATTTCGCCATCTTGTTAGTAGTGTATCTTCCATATTCTGCCTTATTGCAGGCTGACCTATTTGGGTCATCAGAGCCATCAGAATCGAATGTTTCATCAGAAACTTTTGTAAAGCTTTTGTCATCTGTTCGAATAAGGTATCCTTATCAGTAAACTGAACTCCTGTCAAAACCAGGAGCCTATCCATGTTGCTCACTCTAGCACAGTCAAGTAATTTAAAGGCCAACACAGACTGTGGAAATTCCAGGTTGTGTTTCTGCAGTCTTTTTCATAGTCTGCCAAATTCCATTATATAGTCTTCCATGGAGATATCCTCCATTTTCCGGAACTTATCAAAATCCGACCATGCTTCATACGCACAAGTCATCTTTCTTATAAATCTTATCCATATAATGTAATAAAGTCTCCAGACCTTCTTCTGAGTCCAACTCTTCCAATTCCAGCTCAGAAAGCACTTTGTTTCGGATTTTACTGCCATATGGTAGAGAAAGAGCCAATGCCATACCTTGTTTTCTCTTTCCCAAAGCAGTTACCTTAGTCCACATAACTACTGCACTTCTCCATTGGTCGTACGATTCCCTTTCAGAAAATAAGGGAGGATAGTCATATCCAGCCATCTTTATCCTCGGTTCAGCCATATATCCCTTCTTTTTTTTTTTCTCACTCATTCCTTGGTTTGATCTGGAAAGTTGTATCTTTCAACCCTTCACATTTACACAGCAACCATCCTCTGCTACTAATTGTTAGACGTTTTAGTTGCTGTGATATGAAGAGTCTAAAGTTCTGTTCCTTTTTCACAAGCACACATTTATTTCCTTCCAACAGCCTTTGCACAAAACTCTCACTATACATCACCTGACAGAGGCCACCTGAAGCCCCTTTACATATCAGTGTCAATTAATGGATACTTAACATAAATGAGACAACTAATTGCAATGTCTCTTAACCCATTACTTAACATAAATCAATGGGAACGAAGTAGAAAGGGTCGAGAGCTTCAAGTTTTTAGGTGTACAGATCACCAACAACCTGTCCTGATCCCCCCCCCATGCCGACACTATAGTTAAGAAAGCCCACCAATGGGCTTCCGGTGACGGCGGGCGGGAGGCGGCCGCACAATGGAGGGCTCCCGGTCGGCAACGGCATTTTTGGGGCTTTAAGCCCGGTCCCAGGGTCCGCGGAGGCGGCAGAAGAAGGGAGAAGGCACGGAGGAGGCACAGTGAAGACACAGGAGGAAAAAAGGAACAAAGAAAAATGTCGAGGGTGAGCAAGAAAACGGCCGGAAAAAAACAGCTGGAGGTCCGTCGGGGAGTGGAAAGGTCACCGCGGGGTCACCAGGAAAAATGGAGGCTGGAGCACCAGGGAAGGCCGCACTGCTTCCGGCTGAAGAAATAACCAAGGTGATGGCTGCGGAATTTGAAAAGCAGTTGGCGCAGATTGCGAAATGCATGGAGACGGTGAGGAAGGAGATGAGGGAGGTTTTGAGTGTGCTGGTGGAGGAGGCGGTTTCCCCGGTGACGAAGGCGGTGGCGAGCGCAGTGGCGGAGATGCGAGAGCAAGGGGAGGCGCTGAAGGAAGTGGAGGAGACGTTATTGCAGCACGGTGATCAACTTGCCTCGATGGGGAAAGAGATGCAGAAGGTGATGGATACTAACAAGGATCTGCGAGGAAAAATGGAAGACCTGGAAAACAGATCCAGGCGACAGAATTTGAGGATTGTGGGGCTGCCCGAAGGAGTTGAAGGACCGAAGCCGACTCAGTATTTTGCCGCGATGCTGGCAAAACTACTGGGGGAGGGGGAGGACCCCTCCCGATATGAACTGGATCGGGCTCATCGGTCGTGGAGGCCTATACCAAAGGCGAGTGAGCCGCCAAGGGCAGTGACTCTGTGCTTCCGTAGGTACAGGGTGAAGGAGAAGGTCCTGAGCTGGGCCAAGCAGAAGCGGGTGGTGCAGTGGGCTGGAGCTGGTATCCGTGTATACCAGGACTTTACGGTGGAGCTGGCGAGGAGGCGGGCTGCCTTCAACCGGGTGAAGAGGGCATTGTACATTAGCAAGGTGCGGTGCGGCATTGTATATCCAGCGAAGCTGAGGGTGACTTACAAGCTCAGGGACTTTTATTTTGGAACGGCGGAAACAGCGGAGGAGTTTGCGAAAGCAGAAGGACTGGCAGAACTGACAAATTGAGGAATGGCCATGTGCCGATGCAACCTCATGACTGTATTTTCTTCTTTTTTGTATCACTGCGCGTGGGTGTAGAGACTAAAGGAGCTAATGTGGTATATATTTGGACAAGGGAAGGGGCGGGACTTTCACTCGAAATGAGAGTTCTTTGGGGTGTAGGTGGATAGGCGGGGTTTGTGTGCTAAAAGGGGATCTTTGGGCTTTCCTAGGGCCGGGCAAGTGGGAAAGGGACCCGGGCGGGGGCCTCCATGCTGGCCGGTTTAAGCCGGCCAGTGAACGGGAGTGAGGTGGGGGGAGGGGCTACGGCCATCGGAGCCTGGCAGAACAGGGTCCGAGGGGTCTAGCCAGGGTGGAAAGTGGGGGGAAGGAACCGAGGTGGGGAGGAGGAGTTTTACAAGAGGCAGTGGACAGGAGGAGCTGGAGACCTGCGGTGGGGGGTGTGGGGGGTGGGGGTGGGGGGGGGTGTAAGATTAAGGGTGACTACGGGTAATCCCTGATTCCTTTTTGCCATTTGTTTATGTAAACATGCGGGTTGAGGTTTGGGGGTTGGTGGGTAGATGGGATCGTTGTTATTATGGGGACTGACATATCTTGCTGATTATTGTTTATTGTTGATGGATGTAAATGTGGGAGAAAATGTGAAAAAGGAGGAGAATAAAAACAAATTAAAAAAAAAAAGAAAGCCCACCAATGACTCTACTTTCTCAGAAGACTAAGGAAATTTGGTATGTCAGCTGCGACTCTCACCAACTTCTACAGATGCAGCATAGAAAGCATTCTTTCTGGTTGTATCACAGCTTGGTATGGAGCCTGCTCGGCCCAAGGCCGCTGGAAACTACAAAAGGTCGTGAATGTAGCCCAGTCCATCACGCAAACCAGCCTCCCAGCCATTGACTCTATCTATAATTCCCGCTGCCTCGGAAAGGCAGCCAGCATAATTAAGGACCCCACGCACCCCGGACATACTCTCTTCCACCTTCTTCCGTCAGGAAAAAGATACCAAAGTTTGAGGTCACGTACCAACTGACTCAAGAACAGCTTCTTCCCTACTGCCATCAGACTTTTGAATGGACCTACCTCGTATTAAGTTGATCTTTTCTCTACACCTTGATATAACTGTAACATTATATTCTGCAGTCTCTCCTTCCTTCCCTATGTACGGTATTGTTTGTACAGCATGCAAGAAACAATACTTTTCATTGTATACTCATACATGTGACAATAATAAATCAAATCAAATACAATCTCATGTAGCTCTCGCCCAATGTGGTAAACCACTGTTGTACCTCTATTAGAGGATGTACGGTAGAACCTGCACTACAGGTTCGCCTGTGGCCCCTGCCTGCTGGCTCCGCCCAGGAGGCAGGGTATAAATATGCATGTCCTCCTGCTCGCAGCCATTTCGCCAGCTGCTGTGGGAGGCCACACATCTGATAGCAATAAAGCCTCAGTTTGGATTCAACTTTCATCTTTAGTCAAATTGATCGTGCCTCAATTTATTGCTATCAGTTTCGAAGGATGGACCTCCGTATTAAACCGGATCGCCTGCAGCTGGATCCTCACTCAAGCGACGCCAGAAAGGACTTCCAGCACTGGCTAGCTTGCTTCGAAGCGTATATCAATGCGGCAACAACCCCTGTTCCAAAGGCTCAGAAGATTCAGATCTTATATTCCAGACTGAGCTCCAAAGTCTTCCCACTAATCCAGGATGCGCCAAACTACGACAAAGCCATGACTCGACTCAAGGACAACTACAAGCAGAAGACAAACACGTTCTTCGCCAGGCACTCGCTCTCAACTATCTGGTGAGTCCATTGAAGAATTCTGGAGGGCCCTAATCCCACTAGTCCGGGACTGTGACTACCAGGACGTTACAACCAAGGAACACTCAGATCTCCTTATGCGGGACACCTTTGTGACTGGGATTGGGTCAGATACCATAAGCCAGCGGCTCCTAGAAGGGGCCACGCGCGACTTCGCAGAGACTGAAACGCTAGCGCTCTCCATGACGGTCGCCCTGCACAACATCCAGTTCTACGCCCCCAACCGTGCAGCCCACCACTCCTACGCTTCGGGGACCCCACAGACAGCCGCCCCAGCAGGGGCGCTGCCCACCCAATAAGCCTGCGCTACGCGCCAGCCAGCCAGCGAACCCCGGGGGGCCCCGATGCTAATTTTGCGGCCAGCAAAAGCACGCCCGCCAATGCTGCCCGGCTCGCGCTGCTCTTTGTAAAGCCTGCGGGAAGAAGGGCCACTTTGCCGCGGTGTGCCAGGCCCGCTCAATAGCCACGATCGCCCCCCCCCCCTCCCCCAGTCACGGACAATGGGTGCCGCCATCTCCTCCTCCCCCCCAAACCACATGCGACCAGTGGGTGCCGCCATCTTCCCCTCCGCGCAACACGTGTGTTTCATGGGCGCCACCATCCTGTCCCACCCCTGCAGCGTGCGTTCCATGGGCGCCGCCATTTTGTAACCTGCAAGAGCTTCGGGCACCACCACCTTGTCTATCCCCCAGCACATGGGCACCACCAGCGTTCCAGGACCTGAACTCAATGGCCGCCCCATTACCCGACGACCAACCAAGGCTCGCCTCCATGTCACTCGACCAGTCTCGCCCACATAACCTGACCAACGCATCCACCAGCGTGAAAGTCGACGGCCATGTAACCTCTTGCCTGCTGGACTCCGGGAGCACCGAAAGCTTCATACACCCGGATACGGTAAGGCGCTGCTCCCTCACGATACACCCCGCCAATCAAAAAATCTCCCTGGGCCTCCGGATCCCATTGCGTAGCGATCCGGGGGTACTGTAAGGTCCTGCTCACGGTCCAGGGCATAGAATTCCACGGCTTCCTCCTCTACGTCCTCCCTAACCTCTGCGCTGCACTAATCCTCGGCCTGGATTTCCAGTGTAACCTCCAGAGCATAACCCTGAAATTCGGCGGACCCTTACCACCCCTTACTGTGTGCAGCCTCGTGACCCTAAAGATCGACCCACCTTCCCTCTTTGCCAATCTAACTCCAGATTGCAAACCCGTCGCCACCAGGAGCAGACGATACAGCACCCAGGACAAGACCTTCATCAGGTCCGAAGTCCAGCGGCTGCTTCGGGAAGGCATCATATAGGCCAGCAACATCCCCTGGAGAGCCCAAGTGGTTGTAGTTAAAACTGAGGAGAAACACCGAATGGTCATGGACTACAGCCAGACCATCAACCGGTACACGCTGCCCGACGCATACCCCCTTCCACGCATATCTGACATGGTTAACCAGATTGCACAGTACCGGGTCTTCTCAACGTTAGATCTGAAATCCGCCTACCACCAGCTCCCCATCCGTAAATCGGACCGTCCCTCCACCGCCTTCGAGGCAGAGGGCCGCCTATACCACTTCTTAGGGCCCCCTTCGGCGTCACTAACGGGGTCTCGGTCTTCCAAAGGGAGGTGGACCGAATGGTCGACCGGTACGGCTTGCGGGCCACCTTTCTATACCTAGACAACGTCACCATCTGTGGCCATGATCAGCAGGACCACGACGCAACCTTGCTAAATTTCTCCACACCGCTACTCTCCTAAACCTCACTTACAACAAGGAGAAGTGCGTGTTCAGCACGAACCGCTTAGTCATCCTCGGCTATGTGGTCCAGAACAGAGTTCTGGGGCCCGATCCCGACCACATGCGCCCCCTCATGGAGCTCCCCCTTCCCCACTGCCCCGAGGCCCTCAAACGCTGCCTGGGTTTTTTTTTCATATTACGCTCAATGGGTCCCAAACTATGCGGACAAGGCCCGCCCACTCATACAGTCCACCCACTTTCCCCTGACGGCCGAGGCCCAACAGGCCTTCGCCCGGATCAGAGCTGATATTGCCAAGGCCACAATGCACGCTGTAGATGAAACACTGCCCTTCCAAGTAGAAAGTGACACATCAGACGGCGGCCTTGCCGCCACCCTCAATCAGGCAGGCAGGACCATGGCATTCTTTTCCCGCACCCTTCATGCCTCTGAAATTCGGCACTCATCCGTCGAAAAAGAGGCCCAAGCTATCGTTGAAGCTGTGCGGCATTGGAGGCATTACCTGGTCGGCAGGAGATTCACTCTCCTCACTGACCAATGGTCACCAGCCTTTATGTTCAACAACACACAGCGGGGTAAGATCAAAATGATAAAATCTTGCGGTGGAGAATCGAGCTCTCCACCTATAACTACGAGATTAAGTATCGCCCCGGCAAACTCAATGAGCCCCCAGACGCCCTATCCCGAGGTACATGTGCCAGCGCACAGGTAGACCGACTCCGGACCCTGCACGACAGCCTTTGTCACCTAGGAATCACACGGTTGTTTCACTTCATTAAGGCACAAAATTTGCCCTAATCCGTCGAGGAAGCAAGCCGCACTTCTACCGGCCGGACCGCGCACACCTGGTGAAGGCCTCCTGCTCCTTTGAACGCCTCAGCGTGGACTTCAAAGGCCCCCTCCCCTCCACCGATCGTGACACATATTTCCTCAGTGTGATCGACGAATACTCCCGGTTCCCCTTCGCCATCCCTTGCCCCGACATGATGTCTGCCACAGTCATTAAAGCCCTCAATTCGATCTTCACTCTGTTCGGTTTCCCCGCCGACATCCACAGTGACAGGGGATCCTCATTCATGAGCGATGAGCTGCGTCAGTTCCTGCTCAGCAGGGGTATAGCCTCCAGCAGAACGACAAGCTATAACCCCTGGGGAAACGGACAGGTAGAAAGGGTGAATGGGACAGTATGGAGGGCCGTCCAGCTGGCCCTACGGTCCAGAAACGTCCCGGCCTCTCGCTGGCAAGAGGTCCTCCCTGATGCACTACATTCCATTCGCTCATTACTCTGCACTGCCACTAACAATACACCGCAAGAAACATCTTTTTGCCTTCCCCAGGAAGTCCATATCCGGGGTGTCGCTCCTGACTTGGCTCACAGCTCCGGGAACCGTGCATCTCCGTAAACTTGTCCGACTCCACAAGGCGGACCCATTAGTGGAGAGGGTGCACTTGCTCCACGCAAACCCCCAGTACGCCTACGTGGCATTCCCCGACGGCTGCCAGGATACTGTCTCCCTCAGGGACCTGGCACCAACAGGTTCCATCCCCACACGACCCCCGTCGCCCCTGGCGCCACCCTCCCCTCCCCCGCCGCTCACAACACCACCACCCACAGGACCGCCCCCCCCCCCCCCCCGCCCCCCCCCCCCCCCCCCCCCCCCCCCCCATACCCAAGCCCATCGATGAAGAGGATTTCGGCACGCTCCCGAAGTCACCTTCGACCAGGTCGACCCCAACATCGCCGTCACCACTTCGTCGCTCCCAAAGGGCCATCAAGGCCCTGGACCGGCTGAACCTCTGACCGGTCCACCGGACGTCAAAGGACATTTGTTTTGCTTTATAAATATTTAAATCATTATTGTATATAGTTATCCACCACCCCCGCCGGACTCAATTTTAACAGGGGGTGAATGTGGTAAACCACTGTTGTACCTCTATTAGAGGATGTACAGTAGAACCTGCCCTACAGGTTCGTCTGTGGCCCCTGCCTGCTGGCTCCGCCCAGGAGGCGGGGTATAAATGTGTGTCCTCCTATTCGCAGCCATTTCGCCGGCTGCTGTGGGAGGCCACACATCTGATAGCAATAAAGCCTCAGCTTGGATTCAACTATCGTCTTTCGTCAAATTGATCGTGCCTCAATTATATTCTGCAGTCTCTCCTTCCTTCCCTATGTACGGTATTGTTTGTACAGCATGCAAGAAACAATACTTTTCACTGTATACTAATACATGTGACAATATTAAATCAAATCAAATACAATCTCGTGTAGCTCTCGCCCTAGAAGGCACCATCTTGACATGGGCAGCTGCAGCAGTCTAGGTTGACTGGCTAATGGACACTGACAGAGTGGCAGTGTTTGGAGAATGAATGCTGAGTAAGGTCTGTGCTGCACAGAGGTCCTGCCATTGCCCTGGGGCGGTACCTCAACAATCTGAGTAATCTGTGGGAGGCGAGATTGCTGGATTGCTCTGAGACCCCAAAAGCACCATTGTACATTGGTATTGGCAGGCATGAACACTCTGAACCTGAATGACGACAAGCTGACCTAGCATGACCTTCCACTGCAACAACCAGGTGTTGGGTGGCTTCTGCCTGCGCTGCAGTGGCAGGTCAAGCAAGGTCAGTTTGTCGTCATTCAGGTTCAGAGTGTTCATGCCTGTCAATATCCATGTACAAAGGGGCTTTGCGACACCAGCCAGAGGACACGAATCATGGGTGGGTCCAAAGCGTGGCAATGGAGTTGGCCATCATTTCCACAGTGAGACAATGGGCTCCAAGGTCCATGTGAGGTTGGTGCTGAGCTCTTCCATGCTCCGTGACAATGGTCACTGGCTTTCTGACTGATTGGTCAACGCACCAGGCATTTCAGTATGCCGTAACTCGTCAAAAGTCCTCATCTAAGTTCTCTGCAACAGAACTTGTACATGCCCTCAGTCTCCAGTGAACTGATGCCTATGCCCCCTTACCCCGTCCCGTGACATCAGGCCATTCATCTCTCACCATGTGTAGTTTAGATCCCACCGTTAAGTTACCCACTGTGTCTGAGATATGGCTGTGAGTCTGAGGGCAGGTGATGGTGGTTTTTCACATCATCAGTCTCCTCTTCTTCAATTTCTTGCTGTTGCATGATGGAGATTAAAGGGTTAATGGTTATGTTACTGAGGTGTAAGCATGTCATCAAGAGTCAGATGACCAAGAAGCTCCAGGAGAACAAAACAGAATAGCCTGTATCTGGAAAAGCATGAGGTCCTTAATAAATAGTTTCAGAAAAAACAAATACCGACCATCTTCAAGTCACTTGTAGAATAAGCAAAACCTCATCAAAGCATTGTTATAGATCAAAACATAGTGGCAGTTTAAGAAACTGAGATCACAGACTGGCCTTTGGTCTGGAAAACTTTGGAACAGCTCGACTTTGCAATGAAGAAGATTAAAACTGAAACTTATCTTAGTAGGGGACAGTGAATCACGCACAATGTTGACAGCAATTGAACAGTCATTACCCTTTCCAGGCCTTTTAACACATTGAGGGTCCACAGCCAGGACTGTGATGGGAATTCCAGAGGAGACAGTTTGGAAGTTCACAGAGTAAGACAGGTCTACAGCACAGAAAAGGCTCTTTGGCTCATGGTGCCTGCACCAATCAAAAAAACCCCACCTAACTACTCTAATCCCATTTTCCAGCACTAGGCCCATAGCCTTTTATGCATTGGCATCGCAAATGCACATCTACCAGTTCCCCTTTATTCACGGCATAGGCTACTTCCTCAAAACCCCAATAAGTTGGTTAAACATGTTAATTCTTTCCCAAAACCATGTTGACTCTGCCTGATTACCTTGAGATTATCCAAGTGCCCTACTATAACTTCTTTAATAATAGATTGCAACATTTTCCCTACCACATATGCTAAGCTAACTTGCCTACAGTTCACCGTTTTCTGTCTTCCTCCCTTCTTGAATAATTGAGTTACATTTGCGATCGGTCAATTTAATGACAAGTCTCATGTCTGTTTTGGGGATTTCGAATTTTGCAGCCTATGTGTCAATCACCCATTCAAAGTAATCATGGACTGCACACTGACAGAAAGCAGGAGGCAAAGGGCACATACAGGGGTATCCTCCAAGTGCACCAGAAGACTGAATCAGTACCATCCTGACATCACACAGACAATCGGCTGGCCTTCTATTCGGATTCCATATTTGGGCCACTAGTGTCTTGTCCACACAATTGCTCATTACTCTTCAAAGATCGATACACGATGGATCCTGCACCAGTGCTTCTTAAAGAACCAGGCACCCAAATTGAAGTTAAAATCATTTTGGTAATTTTATTCGAGTGCAAGCTGTCTGCAGGTACTCTGGAGTGTTTCTGAAGATTTTTTTTTAGTTGAGCTCCTGGATTTGCTGCAAAGTGTTGCAGTTTCCTCACAGGGAGGGCAGAGGAGCAGGTGACCTATTCACACAAAAGTTGCAGCTGGGAGGGAGCAGCAGTATCAATTCCTGTTTGAAGCACATAAGGAGACAGAGCAGAGGCTGTGGAGAGGCCAAGCTCTGCTTGATGTCCTCTGTCAAGGTAGAGCCAGACTCTTCCATGATCATTGACAGTGACAGGGGATGGTCTGGCAAGCCAAGCAATGCACCAAGCAGCTCAGTGTCCATACACATCAATGCACTCCTGCCTGCCACCCCATCAAGGTGAGTCCTCGGCAGTAGACATCATCTGCAACCTCACCCTCTGGTGAGCTGACAAACTGTTATGATCCCTGGAGGGAATTGTAAACCAAAATAACCAAATTTACTGAATGACCTCCAAATGAAGAAATTACCAACAAGATTGCTGTTTGTAGCTTTCACGTTAACATGTCTCAGATCCCACATAACCCAAACATAATGATGGTGGTCATCCTTCGAGTTTGAGGAAGACAAAGAACAAAGAAAGATGAGTTTGCGCAAAAACCTGTGTGGGAATGCTTTTAAAATGGGAGAACCATTGCACAGAAGCAACCCAACTTTCTCGGCCACAGAAGCCTGACTTCAGCGGCACGGAGAACCGTTGCAACCGACGTCTTTTTTGGCTGCAGTGGATAACCACAACTTCTTTTGTGCCTTGTCATGCTCTTCATGCTCCATAGCATTGTGCTGGACCATCCACATGACCATTGAGTCAATCAAGTGATTTCTTCTGCCCAGTCCACTGGAACAGTCTTCACATGCTAGAGATAGGCAAATCCCAAACTCACCAAGTGTTTGAGGCCTGTCAGTTACCGTCAGCTTGTTTAGGCCGCTTGCCAATGTGAATGCCGGTGGTGTTGCTGTTACTGCATGCAAGCAATGGTTAAATTGCAGTCAGTGCAACTATAAATGACACAGCAGTAATAGTCTTTGTTGTATCTGCTATTCGATAAGATTACAAGCATTTATATCACTTCCTGCACAAAAAGGCACTATGTGCAAACTCTCAGTCTTTCCAACTCAACCTCTGAAATGTAGGATCTCCCATTTTTCTCACTCCATGTGCGGGATTCTCCGTAGCCCGACGCAGAAAACAGGATGGGCGGAGAATGGCTTCCGACGCCAGATCCGGGCCTGGCGGCAGTTTGATGCCGGTTCGCACTCACCAAATCGGCTTCATCAGGACTCACCCGCGCGTAGTCGCAAGGCCGTTGTCACATCTTCAGCCGGCCCACCCACGATGCTCCGCCCCCGATGGGCCGAGTTCCCGATGGCACGGGCCACGTATGATGCCAGCAGTCGGGAACCTGGTGTGCCGGCGTACGGACACTGTCCAGCACTGCCACATTCGTCTGGGATCCGTGGCGCTGACCGGGAGGCTTTTCCTAGGGTTGGGGTGAGTAGTGGGGGGGGGGGGGGGGGGGGGCAGTGGCAGTGGGTGGGCGGGTTAGGGTTCCAGCACGGCAACGCCATATTTTCTGGCGTGACCGGTGCTGGTCAGGTTTGACACCGGCCCGGGACCCGGCGATTCTCCGGCCGTTTTCCACGTGATCCGCAGGTGGTTCACACGGCGTGTGTGCTAGCCCCTCACCGGCACCAGAATCGGCGAGGTGTTCACGCCAATTTTCCCACTGTCATCTAACCACGGATTCTCCGTTGGCGCCGGTACTTAGCCGCTGGAATGGAAAATTCCGCCCAATATTTTTAGTCCTCGAGTCACCTCCAGATGCACCTCCACTCCATCCAAATACCCAAGAGATAATTGTCAGCCAAACTGCACAGTCCTGTAGAACCTCCTCAGCTAGGTTCAGAACAATCTTGATGGATCAGATTTCCCAGAAACCCTGTTATCTTACTCCTTTAATAAACCTCATTAAACGGCCTGGTCAAATTCGGCAAAGCTGAAGTACAGCTGTAGAATTCTCTAACTCACAATCTCTGCTCTAACCCTGCCTTCAGGTTTCGGTCTTGCACCTTGTCAGTGTATATTCCCTATTCCTCCCCTGCTGCAGCTTTAGTATCTGAGCTTCCTTCCTATTGCAGGGTCGCCAGGTATTCATTATTATTCAAGATATTGACAATTGATCCCTTTGCAATATATGCAAACTCTTAAAAGTCCTTTCAATCATTCTTAAAAGATAAATGCAGGTTCCCTAGACATTTTAAAGATATTACAGGTTTTTCTGACTGTAATGCTTCCAAGTCAAAGGATTCCACACGAACTACCCTTTCCCCTCAGCGGTTGTAGGAGCTCGTTTTGTCACTGGGCTGTTAATCCAGAGACTGGTTTGAATGACACCATGGCAGATGGTGACATTTAAATTCAATGGAAATCTGCAATTAAAAGTCTAGTGCTAACCATAAACCTTTGTCAATTGTAAAAAAAAACAATCTGGTGAGCTAATGCCCTTTAGGGAAGGAAATCTGCCATCCTTACCTGGTCTGGACTACATGTGACTCCAGATCCACAGCAATGCGGTTGACTCTTAACTGCCCTCTGAAATGCTAGAAAACCACTCAGTTCAAGGGCATTTAGGGATGAGAAATAAATGCTGGCCCAGCAACAATGCCAAAGCCCTTGAATGAAAAAAAAGCTCCTGCCCACATGACTCACCGTATGCTTATTCCAACTATACAATAGCCTCTAGGTATGAACTGCCAATATCTGAGCTGGTGGCTGCAATTGCTTGTTTGTTTGTTTGTTGTCACGTGTACCGAGGTACAGTGAAAAGCATTTTTCTGCGAGCAGCTCAAACATATCATGGTTGTCTGGAAGCAGGAAATTAGAAGGTAGTTATTTTGAGGAAAGCGAGTGGGCTGTAAAGCAAGAGGGCCATGGCCTGCAGAGTGCCAGACAGCTTGGTGTGGGTCTATTGGGAATTGAGTAGAGACATAAGGCAGGAACTTACCATCATCTGCACGGTAGCACAGTGGTTAGCACTGTTGCTTCAGAGTGCCAGGGTCCCAGGTTCGATTCCCGGCTCAGGTCACTGTCTGTGCGGAGTCTGCACGTTCTCCCCGTGTCTGCGTGTTTCCTACGGGTGCTCCGGTTTCCTCCCACAAGCCCCGAAAGACATGCTTGTTAGGTGAATTGGACAGTCTGAATTCTCCCTCAGTGTACCCGAACAGGCACCGGAATGTGGTGACAAAGGCATTTTCACCGTAACTTCATTGCAGTGTTAATGTAAGCCTGCTTGTGACACGAATAAAGATCATTATTATCATCCTCAATGTTCTCAGTGACGTGAAAACATCACGTATCTGTTTGGGTTTTGAAATGTAACCAGTCTGATTGACACTTCAGGCATTCCATGGTCATATGACCATGTCATGAGTCTCCCTCTGGAGGCAGCCACCTTAAGATAAGTCGAGTAAAAGCCTCTCACCGAAAAACATGAATGGACACTGCTATCCTTTTACTGGCAATAGGGTGTCAGGAGCAAAAAATAGATTTTTGAAATTGTAAAAGGAGAAGGGGAGACACTGAGAAGCCGGGAACAAGTTTAAAATCAGTGAAAAGCTTCTGAAAAGAACAAAGGAAAACAGAAAAAGGCTGCAAGTGAGATAGCTTGAAAAAGCACACATGGGCTATGTGGTAGTATCAGGTATTGCAGTAACTGAGAGGCTGTAGACCATTGGGTAAACCTAGGAGTTTACCATTGGCTGTTTGGTATGGAGCTCCGCCCTGATAGGTGGGGTATAAGAACAGGTGCCGTTCCAGCAGCCCTCAGTCTGTACCGAAGCTGCTGGGGAACAGATCTAGCCTATTAAAGCCTTCAGTTATGATATAACCTCGTCTTCGAGTTTAATTGATCGTGCATCAATTTAATAGACTACTCTTGAGCTGAAAGAAAGGATCTCCGAATCAAGCCAGAGTGTCTACAACTCAGCCCCCACGCGGAGAACTCGGCTGCGATTTTTAAGCACTGGCTGGCGTGCTTTAAAGGCTACCTCGAGACGGCCGGAGGCACCCCCTCAGGAGAACAAAAACTGCATCTCCTGCACTCGAGAGTAAGCCCTTGAATCTTCTCCCTCATCGAGGAGGCGGAGGACTATGATGATGCGATCAAACTGTTAAAGGGACATTATATACGCCTTGTAAACCAGGTCTAAGCACGTCACCTGCTTGCAACTAGACGGCAAAGCCCCGGGGAATCGCTGGAGGACTTCTACCGTACGCTACAGGTGCTGGACAGAAACTGTGGCTGCCCGCAAATTTCGGGCAGCGAGCACACGGAACTTCTAATCCGGGATGCCTTCATAGCAGGTATGAGCTCTTCAGAGATCCGCCAAAGACTTTTAGAAAAGGAAACCCTGGGACTGAGAGAAGCACGGGCCCTGGCAGGGTCCATGGATGTTGCCTCCAGAAACGTGCAGTCCTATGCGCCCGACCACGCAGCGGCTCCCTGGGCTGTGTGGCATCCCGCAGCGGCAGCCCCACTGACCTTCCCCGTGTCCCCGCAGGCCTGCGCTGTAAGACAGCCCACTAGCTCCGTCGGGCCCCGTTGCTTCTTCTGCGGGCAGGCAAAGCACCCCCGCCAGCGCTGCCCAGCCCGCACCGCCACCTGCAAAGGGTGCGGCAAGAAGGGCCATTTTGTGGGGGTCTGCCAAGCACAAGCCGTGGCCGCGGTCTCCAACGACTCCGGACCGCTGTGGCAATCTTCCCTTCGGGCCCCAGGCGGGCAGCACTCACCGCCACACCCCTATCCGAGGGCCACGCACGACCCACGGCCGTGGCCATCTTGCCCCTCGGACGCCACGCTGGACGGATGGGCGCAGCCATTTTGTCCATCCCCGTTGCCATTTTGTACATCCCCGACCACTATGTGCGATCCATGGGAGACGCCATCTTGGATGGGGCCCCAGGCCCCCAGCACAGCCAACTACATGCTGCCCGATCACAACCCACAACTGCTCCATCTGGCCTCGGTGACGCTGGACCAAAATCGACCTTGGACACTCGCAACAGCAACGACGATGATCTCCATCAACGGCCATGAGACATCTTGCCTGGTCAACTCTGGGAGCACGGAGAGCTTTATACACCCCAACACGGTAAGGCGCTGTTCACTTGTTACCCACCCTGTAAACCAAAGAATCTCCCTGGCCTCCGGGTCACACTCAGTGGAGATAAAGGGGTTCTGCCTAGCAAACCTCACTGTCCAAGGCAGGAAATTCAACAATTTCCGCCTTTATGTCCTGCCGCACCTCTGCGCGGCTACACTCCTGGGGTTGGACTTCCAATGTAACTTGCAAAGCCTCACTTTTAAATTCGGCTGCCCTATAGCCCCCCTTACTGTCTGCGGCCTCGCGACCCTTAAGGTCGACCCGCCTTCCCTGTTTGTGAACCTCACCCCGGATTGCAAACCCGTCGCCACCAGGAGCAAACGGTACAGTGCCCAGGACCAGACCTTCATCAGGTCAGAGGTCCAAAGGCTACTGAGGGAAGGGGTCATCGAAGCAAGCAACAGTCCCTGGAGAGCTCAAGTAGTGGTGGTGAAGACCAGGGAGAAACATAGGATGGTCATTGACGACAGTCAGACCATCAACAGGTTTACGCAGTTGGATGCGTACCCTCTCCCCCGCATATCCGACCTGGTAAACAGGATCGCGCAATACAAGGTCTTCTCCACGGTGGATCTCAAGTCCGCCTACCATCAGCTACCCCCTCCGCACTAGTGACCGCAAGTACACTGCCTTCGAAGCAGATGGGCGGCTCTACCAATTTTTAAGGGTTCCCTTTGGTGTCACTAATGGGGTCTTGGTCTTCCAACGCGAGATGGACCGAATGGTTGACCGGTACGGCTTACGCGCAACGTTCCCGTATCTTGATAACGTCACCATCTGCGGCCATGACCAGCAGAACCACGACACCAACCTCCAAAAATTTCTGCAACCGCGAAAATCCTTAACTTAACACACAATAAGGATAAATGCGTCTTCAGCCGTTTGCCACCTGGGGGTCACTCGTTTTTCCCACTTCATTAAGGCCCGCAACCTGCCCTACTCCATCGAGGAGGTCAGGACCGTCACCAGGGACTGCCAAATCTGCGGGGAGTGCAAACCGCACTTCTACCGGCCAGAGAGGGCGCACCTGATAAAGGCTTCCCGTCCCTTTGAGTGCCTCAGTATGGATTTCAAAGGCCCCCCCCCCTCCACCGACCGCAACACGTATTTCCTGAATGTGATTGACTAGTACTCCCGGTTCCCGTTCGCCATCCCCTGCCCCGACATGACCACAACCACTGTCATCAAGGCCCTCCAGGGTATCTTTACACTGTTCGGGTTCCCCGCGTACATACACAGTGATAGGGGGTCCTCCTTTATGAGCGACGAATTGCGTTAATTCCTGCTCAGAAAGGGCATCGCCTCAAGCAGGACGACCAGTTACAACCCCGGGGAAACGGGCAGGTGGAGAGAGAGAACGGAACGGTCTGGAAGACCGTCCTACTGGCCCTGCAGTCCAGGCCTCTCCCCATCTCCCGCTGGCAGGAAGTCCTCCCGGAGGCCCTCCATGTCATTCGGTCGCTGCTCTGTACAACTACCAATCAGACACCTCATGAACATCTCCTTGTCTTCCCCCGGAAGTCCTCCTCCGGGACCTCGCTCCCAACCTGGCTAGCAACACCCGGACCCATCCTGCTTCGGAAGCACGTACGAGCGCACAAGTCGGACCCGTTGGTCGAGAGGGTCCGCCTGCTGCACGCTAACCCCCAGTACGCCTACGTGGCGTTCCCTGACGGCCGGCAAGATACGGTCTCCCTATGAGACCTGGCGCCCGCCGGAACCCCACGCGCACCCGAACCATTACCCCCCCCCCACAGCACCTCACTGGAGGGTCGGTCCTCCCGCCGCTCCTATCTAGGCCATTCCACCCACCAACGCCCCCTACAGGCACCCCCCTCTTGTGTCAACCGTTTGCCCCACCAGCGCCGTCTAGGGGTGACGAAGCTGCCATGGAGGACAAAGCCACGCTCCCGGAGTCGCAGACGCCCGGACCCCCACCAGAATCACCACAGAAGCTCAGACGATCCAGGAGGACGACCAGACCACCCGACCGACTGATTGCTACACTGTAACTGTAAATGAACACTAACTGTATATATCTTCCACGCTTGTAAATATTCACGGTACCTCCATACCTGATCATACCATGTTAAATGCAATTGTAACCACTGGCCACCACCCCGCCGGACTCTTTTTTAACAGTGGGTGAATGTGGTAGTATCAGGTATTGCAGTACCCGAGAGGCTGTAGACCATTGGGTAAACCTAGGAGTTTACCATTGGCTGTTTGGTATGTAGCTCCGCCCTGATAGGCGGGGTATAAGAACAGGTGCCGTCCCAGCAGCCCTCATTCTGTACCGAAGCTGCTGGGGAACAGATCTAGTCTATTAAAGCCTTCAGTTATGATACAACTTCGTCTTCGAGTTTAATTGATCGTGCATCAGGCTATAAATGAAGTTACTAGCTACAGAGGAAAAGGAAACATAGCCAAAGACAACAAGCAAATTACTGAGTGAGTAAAAATGGCTGCAGTAAATATTCCAATCCCATTAGCAGTTACATTGGACTGTGATGTAGACAAACATAGCAGCTTTTCCATTTACAATGGTAAAACAATGAGACGGCAAAAGACTTAATTAACAAGCCTAAAAAGGTAAGAGTAGCTTTACTTTTAACACTGCTGGGGAGGAACTGCTACAACGTGTAAACCACCCTTAATCTAAAAGATGAGCAAAGAGAACAGGCGGTAGAGATTTGGAAAGCCTTGAGTGCATATCTTGAACCTCACATGAATGTAACAAATGAACAATAAATATTCAACACGAGAGTTCAGAGGAAAAATGAGACCATTGAATGGTACATAGCAGTAGTAATAAGACTAGCAGAATCATGTGAATTTGGACAGCTAAAAGATGATCTGATTACAGATAGATTAGTCCTATGTTGTTAGAGACACCACAGTGAGAGCACGTTTACTGAAAATGGAGAAACTGATGCAAAGAAAGCAATAAATGTGTCTCAAAATGTGGAAGTTGTGAAACGTCAGCTAGAGCGTATGTATGGCAGAGCAGACCAGGGGTTACATTATGCTGAGAGACAGTCCAAGCCACAAGAGTTGAGCAATCGAAGACAAAGGGCAGGATGCAAATACTGCAGAGGGCAGCATGCACAGGAAAAAAATAATTACCCCGCATGGGAAAAGCAAGGCGTCGTGTCTCGAGACAGACATTGGAGGCTTCCAGTAGTTAACAAGGGGTTTACTGATGAAAGGCAAAGACAGATAAGCATCAGGCACAGAACTCAATATAACAGGTCTAATCATGTTCCACAGTGTCCGGGATCCTGCTCCCAGGGCTCCACGCAAACTGGCAGTTGGCCCCGTGAAGAATTCAGCCAATACACAAAGGATTGTGAAATTCAGCATTACATCATCTCCTCTCCACCCTCAGTCAAATGGAAAGGCTGCAGAGTGTGGTAGTCACCACTGAAACGGCCTGGCAGTCACAGTCTCTCACTAGGGCGAGCAGGGCACGTCAGAAATCTTCCACAGATTCACCGGGAAGTTGGCGCCGCATGGATAGGAGATGCCTGGCATAGATTTTGTTGGGCCGCTGAGCGCAATTTTCCTCCATGGCTTCTGCGTAGGTCGGCGCGTCCTGGACGAGGGGAAAAATGTTGGAACTCAGCCGCATGTACAGAATCTGGAGTTCTGTGCTTCTGGGATTGGGTCTGGTGCAGACCCGATGTAAGCTTCAAAACAGGCTAGCCAATGTTCAAAGTCTTTTTTGGCGTTGTCTTCTTGAGGATGCAGCTGCAGGCGATCCGGCTTGATGTGGAGATCATCAAGACCTTCGTCCGTATCAAGGCTGACATCGCCAAGGCTGCGATGCATGCGGTCGACGAGACGCTCCCCTTCCAAGTCGAGAGCGATGCATCAGACGTCGCTCTGGCCGCCACCCTCAACCAGGCAGGCAGGCCCGTGGCATTCTTTTCCCGCACCTTCCATGCCTCCGGAATTCGGCACTCCTCCATCGAAAAGGAGGCCCAAGCCATCGTTGAAGCTGTGCGGCATTGGAGGCATTACCTAGCCGGCAGGAGATTCACTCTCCTCACTGACCAATGGTCAGTTGCCTTCATGTTTAATAACACACAGCGGGGCAAGATCAAAAACGATAAAATCTTGAGGTGGAGGATCGAGCTCTACACCTACAACTACGAGATTTTGTATCGCCCCAGTAAGCTCAACGAGTCCCCCGATGCACTATCCCGAGGTACATGTGCCAGCACACAAGTGGATCGACTCTGGACCCTGCATGACAATCTCTGTCACCCAGGAGTCACCGTTTTTACCACTTCATTAAGGCCCGCAATCTGCCCTACTCCATCGAGGAAGTCGGGGCTATCACCAGAGACTGCCAGGTCTGCGCGGAGTATAAACCACACTTCTACCGGCTAGACTGTGCACGCCTGGTGAAGGCCTCCGCCTCAGCGTGGACTTCAAAGGGCCCCTCCCCTCCACCGACCACAACACGTACTTCCTCAGTATGGTCGACGAATATTCCCGATTTCCCTTTGCCGTCCCATGCACTGATATGATGTCTGCCACCGTCGTCAAAGCCCTCAACACCATCTTCGCTCTGTTCGGTTTCCCCGCCTATGTCCACAGTGACCGGGGATCCTCATTTATGAGTGATGAGCTGCGCCAGTTCCTGCTCAACAGGGGCATTGCCTCGAGCAGGACGACCAGCTACAACCCCAGGGGAAACGGGCAGTTGGAGCGGGAGAATGGGACGGTCTGGAGGGCCGTCCAGCTGGCCCTACGGTCCAGACATCTCCTGGCCTCCCGCTGGCAGGAGGTCCTCCCCGACGCACTCCACTCCATTTGGTCGCTCCTGTGCACCTCGACTAACGAAAGCCCCCATGAACGTCTTTTTACGTTCCCCAGGAAGTCCACCTCCATGGTTTCCCTCCCAACGTGGCTGGCAGATCCAGGCCCTTTCTCCTCCGCAGACACGTGTGACTCCACAAGGCGGACCCGTTGGTTGAGAGGGTACAGCTACTCCATGCCAACCCGCAGTACGCTTACGTAGCATACCCCGATGGCCGCCAAGACACAGTCTCCCTCGTGGACCTAGCACCAACTGGTTCCACACACACACACACCCTGCCCTGGCGCCACCCTCCCTTCCCCCAGCACACCCCACCGCAGCCCCTACTCCAGGACAATCCGTCCTCCCCTTGCTCCCACCCGGGGATGAAGAGGATTTCAACATGCTCCTGGGGTCACTGGAGACCAAGCCGATGCCTGAGTCGCCACCAGCACTGTTGCGCTCTCGACGACAGATCAAGGCACCGGACCGCCTAAATTTGTAATATTCTCTGCGATTTTTAAAAGCAACTTGTCTGTGTATAGTTCTCCAACACCCCCGATGGATTCATTTTTAATAGGGGGTGAATGTGGTAGTCACCACTGATGTATTATACTGTATATATATGGGTTTTACGGTAAGTCCCCTGTACTACAGGTACGGGAGTAGATCCCTGCCTGCTGGCTCCGCCCAGTAGGCGGAGTATAAATGTGTGTGCTCTCCGAACAGCAGCCATTTCGTCAGCCTCCTATAGGAGGCCACACATCTCTGTGTAATAAAGCCTCGATTACATTCTACTCTTGTCTCGTCGTAATTGATAGCGCATCACAGAGGCAGTGAAAAGCACCAAAGGACTTATCAAGTCACAAGGGCCACAAGTACAACATTCTCCAGACAAAAAACAGCACCCAGAAGAACAGTCAACAAACACTTGATCCATTGAGAGACCTCTGCAGTTTAAAGGCTACATCCAACATTTTTCAGCCCCGGCCTCACGGTGGGTTGTCCCATTGCAGAGGTGGATTGTCATTGCCGCCAGTAGGATTTTCCCGTCCCACCGAAGTCAGTGGAAACTTGCATGTTCCCTGTTTGGGGTCGGCTTCGCCAGGAGATCCCGCCCTCAATATGTAATGTACGGTTAGGGTATGCCAAGAGATCAAACAGTTGTTATTGCATAGGAACAGTGGTAAAACTGGGTAACTCACGGTTACACAGGATCGTGCATGCAAATGTATCTTTTGTTTGCTCGGAAAAAAGTGGGTATTTGTATCTTTCGCTCAATTTGAAAGAGGGGTGCTTGGGTTTTGAAATGTAACCAGTTTGACTGACACCTGAAGCTTTCCACAGTCATGTGATCATGCCATGAGTCTGCCTCTAGGGGCAGACATCTTAAGATGAGTTCAATGTAGCCTCTCACAGAAACACTCCTGAAGACTGCTTTCCATTTACTTGCAACAGCAGCTGACCCCATGATTTTGTGTGCCTTCTCCTCCAAGTCCTTCTTGCTGAGCACTGAGGCTGCAGGCAGCATTTGTGGGGGGACAGCAGCCGCACCACGTAATTCTAAAATCGTTCAAAATAATAATAATCTTTATTGTCACAAGTAGGCTTACATTAACACTGCAATGAAGTTACTGTGAAAAGCCCCTAGTCGCCACATTCCGGCACCTGTTCGGGTATGCAGAGGGAGAATTCAGAATGTCCAATTCACCTAACCTGCACGTCTTTCGGGACTTGTGGGAGGAAACCGGAGCACCCGGAGGAAACCCACGCAGACACGAGGAGAACGTGCAGACTCCGCACAGATGGTGACCCAAGCTGGGAATCGAACTTGTGACCCTGGCGCTGTGAAGCAACAGTGCTAACAACTATGCTACCATGCTGCCCAAAATCCCACGTTGCCCACCTGAATCTGAATGGGCAGGTTGTGAATAGCTTGTGGTGAATGTATTATACCAATAATCCACCAATGTATCAGTACCATGCTTTGCCTTTGTATTTGCATCTATGCTATGCTGTTGCCCTTGTGGGCTCCACCTATGGGCCATTGTATGGCATCATCCATAGGGGAACATGTTGGGACACATATGGGCTCCGCCCATGGCTCCTCCCCTTGAGGGGGGTATAAAGAGCAGTCGACCTGTAGGTGGCGCACAGTATTGTTTCAGTCGCAGGCAGGCACTGTTCTAAGTTGATTAAAGCCACGGTTTACTTTTACTCTTGTCTCGAGTGAATTGATGGTCGCATCAATTTAATCAACTTAAACGCAACTAGGGAATCAGCCCTCAAACCTGACCGACTGGAACTCGATCCGCAGGCCGCGGAGGCGAAATAAATGTTTTCGCACTGGCGTCGATGCTTCAAGGTGTATCTCGCAGCCGCCTCCACGCCTTCCGTCACTGACGAACAGAAGCTGAGCCTCCACCACACACGGGTGAGCCATCGAATCTCTGTTCAACTTGACGAGGCCTCCTCCTATGCCGATGCCCTCGCGATGCTCGAACGCCTCCATGTACGGCCCGTGAACGAGATCTACGCGCGACACATCCTCACCACTCAGATGACTACCTACGTGACGTCAAAGCCCTCGCACGCAACTGCAATTACCAGGCCGTTACGGCCACTCAGCATATGGAACTCGGCATCCGAGACGTCTACGTGGCGGGAGTCCGGTCTAACTACGTGAGACAGCACCTACTCGAAAAGGGGGCCCTGGACCTGGATTAGACGGTAAAGTTAGCCTCCTCTCTGGAAGTGGCGTTCCAGAGCCTTACCGCGTTCTCGGCTGACCACGCGGCCCCCTCGTGGACCCCCGACCACAGACTACCCCAGGCCTGTGCCGCGCGGCCACCCGCCCATCATGGGGGGCTACCCTGCTATTTCTGCGGCCAGTCCCAACACCCCCGGCAGCACTGCCCGGCCCGCAACGCGAACTGCAGCAGCTTCAGGAGAAAAGGACATTTCGCCAAAGTCTGTCTGGCCAGGTCTAAGAACTCGAACTCACAGGCTCGATCCTCAGACTCACAGGCCCGCAGACCCCGCAGCGTGGCAACGTGTCTGCCGACTCTGCCCCCCTCATCAGCCTTGTGCTATCAGTGGGAGCAGCCACCTTCCAGTCCTCACAGTGCGACTCACGGGGGGCCGCCATCTTGGCCATCCTCCTCCACGTGTGATCCATGGGGGCCGCCATCTTCCTCGCCGCCTGCCACGCTCGATCAACGGAGGCCGTCATCTTGGCCGCCATCTGCTACGCCGCTCGACGCTTATGATCAACATGGGCAGCCATTGCGGAGCCGCCCAGCACCTCCGACCAAGCCGGCTACCCGCAACTCAGCGCGGTCACCCTGGACCAGTCGCGACCCAAGCACCTCCGGAGCTCCATGATGACCGTCCGGTTAACGGGCATGAGATGCCTTGCCTCTTCGACTCCGGGAGCACAGAGAGCTTCATTCACCCGGACGTAGTAAGAGCTGCTCGCTCCCAATTTTCCCGGCGCACCAAACCATCTCCCTCGCCTCTGGGTCACACTCGGTGCAAATCCAAGGGTGCACTACCCCAACCCTAGCAATACAGGGCGCTGAGTACACAAACTTTAAATTATATGTACTCCCAGACCTCTGCGCTCCTCTCCTATTGGGACTCGATTTCCAATGCAACCTCATGAGCCTAACCCTCAAGTTTGGGGGGCCCCTGCCCCCACTCACCATATGCAGCCTCGCGACCCTAAAAGTCGACCCTCCCTCAGTCTTCGCAAACCTCACCGCTGACTGCAAACCAGTCGCCACCAGAAGCAGGCGGTATAGCATACAGGACAGGACTTTTATTAGGTCTGAGGTCCAGCGTCTCTTGCGAGAGGGAGTCATCGAGGCCAGCAATAGCCCCTGGAGAGCTCAGGTGGTGGTCGTCAAGACCGGGGAAAAGTTCCGGAGGGTTGATGATTACAGCCAAACCATAAACCAGTACACGCAACTCGATGCATACCCCCTTCCCCGGATTGCAGACATGGTAAACCAGAGCGCACACTACCGGGTGTTCTCCACGGTGGATCTGAAGTCTGCATACCACCAGCTCCCAATCCGCCCGGAGGACCGCCACTACACGGCTTTTGAGGCAGTCAGCCGCCTTTTCCACTTCCTCTGGGTCCCCTTTGGCGTCATGAACGGGGTTTCGGTGTTCCAAAGAATAATGGACTGAATGGTGGACCAGTACGGGCTGCGGGCCATGATTCCGTACTTGGACAATGTCACCATCTGCGGCCATGATCAGCAGGACCACAACGCCAACCTCCACCGATTCTCCAAACCGCCCTGTGGTGATACACCACTGTACTTCCCTACCATTGTACATAGTATATAATAGTTGTGTGTAACGTGGCCCTGTAATACTGTGTATTGTACTGTAGCTCTGCAGAGGTTCGGTCACTGGTAGGTAACCCGACCTGGCTCCGCCTTAGCCACTCCCCCGGGAGTTAGTACAAGAACCCTCTTCTGGGACCGGCCCCATTCAGTCTGGGGTCGTCTATGTCGGGTAAGCCTCCCATGTAGTACATTAAAGCCTGAGTTAAAGTCTCACATGTCTTTGTGGTTCTTGACGCTTAGCGCATCACGCCCAAACCCTCAATCTCACCTACAACAAGGAGACATTCATTTTCCGCACAACCAGACTAGCCATCCTCAGCTACGTCGTGGAGAACGGGGTCCTAGGGCCCGACCCTGACCGTATGCATCCCCTCCTGCAACACCCTCTCCCTCACTGCCCCAAGGCCCTGAAGAGGTGCCTCGGGTTCTTTTCGTATTATGCCCAGTGGGTCCCCAACTATGCGGACAAAGCCCGCCCACTAATCAAGGCCACCATCTTTCCACTGACAACTGAGGCCCGCCAGGCCTTCAGCTGCATCAAGGCGGACAAATCAAAGCCGTGATGCACGCGGTGGACGAGTCCGTCCCCTTCCAGGTGGAGAGCGACGCATCAGTGGTTGCTCCCGCCACTACCCTCAATCAAGCGGGCAGACCGGCGGCGTTTTTTCGCGCACACTCACCACTTCAGATGCAGTATAATTTGGATAAATGTGAGGTTAAAGATTGAGAGAGGGGAATGTGGAACAAGACCTGGGTGTCCTCGTACACCAGTTTCTGAAGGTAAGCGTGCAGGTGACGCAGGCAGTAAAGAAGGCAAATGGTATGTTAGCCTTCACAGCGAGAGGATTCAAGTACATGAGCAGGGATGTCTTGCTGCAATTATACAGGGCCTCAGTGAGGCCACACCTGGACTATTTTGTGCAGTTTTGGTCTCCTTATCTGAGGAAGGATGTTCTTGCTCTTGAGGGAGTGCAGAAAAGGTTTACCAGACTGATTCCTGAGATGGCAGGACTGAGGGGTGGGAGAGATTAAACCGGTTAGGATTGTATTCACTGGAGATCAGAAGAATGAGGGGGGTATCTCGTAGAAACTTATAAAATTCTAACAGGACGAGACAGAGTAGATGCCCAAAGGATTTTCCTGATGGTGAGGAACTAAGGGTCACACACTGAGGATACGGGATATATCATTTAGGACAGAGATGAGGAGAAATTTCTTCATCCAGAGGGTGGTGAGCCTGTGGAATTTGTTACCACAGGAAGTAGTTGAGGCTGTAACATTGTATGTTTTCATGAAACAGTTCGATATATAACACTTGGGGCGAAGGGAAGCGAAGAATATAGGGGAAGGTGGGATCAGGTTATTGAATTGGATGATCAGCCATGATCATAATGAATGGCAGAGCAGGCTTGAAGGGCCGAATGGTCTCCTCCTATTTTCTATGTTTCTGTTGGATCAAATGCTCCTATGCAGGCCCAGAATGCCATAAGTGTGAAAATAGATAAGTCACCTGGGCCGGATGGGATTTATCCTAGGATTCTGATGAATATTTTTCATCAGTATTCACACAGGAAAAAGACAACATTGTTGAGGAGAATACTGAGATTCAGGCTACTAGACTAGAAGGGCTTGAGGTTCATAAGGAGGAGGTGTTAGCAATTCTGGAAAGTGTGAAAATAGGTAAGTCCCCTGGGCCGGATGGGATTTATCCTAGGATTCTCTGGGAAGCTAGGGAGGAGATTGCTGAGCCTTTGGCCTTGATCTTTAAGTCATCTTTGTCTACAGGAATAGTGCCAGAAGACTGGAGGATAGCAAATGTTGTCCCCTTGTTCACGAAGGGGAAAAGAGATAACCCCGGTAACTATAGACCAGTGAGCCTTATTTCTGTTGTGGGAAAAATCTTGGAAAGATTTATAAGAGATAGGATGTATAATCATCTAGAAAGGAATAATTTGATTAGAGATGGTCAACACGGTTTTGTGAAGGGTAGGCCGTGCCTCACAAACATTGAGTTCTTTGAGAAGGTGACCAAACAGGTGGATGAGGGTAAAGCAGTTGATGTGGTGTAAATGGATTTCAGTAAAGCGTTTGATAAGGTTCCCCATGGTAGGCTACTGCAGAAAATACGGAGGCATGGGATTCAGGGTGATTTAGCAGTTTGGATCAGAAATTGGCTAGCTGGAAGAAGACAAAGGGTGGTGGTTGATAGGAAATGTTCAGACTGGAGTCCAGTTACTAGTGGTGTACCACAAGGATCTGTTTTGGGGCCACTGCTGTTTGTCATTTTTATAAATGACCTGGAGGAGGGCGTAGATGGATGGGTGAGTAAATATGCAGATGACACTAAAGTCGGTGGAGTTGTGGACAGTGCGGAAGGATGTTACAAGTTACAGAGGGACATAGATAAGCTGCAGCGCTGGGCTGAGAGGTGGCAAATGGAGTTTAATGCAGAAAAGTGTGAGGTGATTCATTTTGGAAGGAATAACAGGAAGACTGAGTACTGGGCTAATGGTAAGATTCTTGGCAGTGTGGATGAGCAGAGAGATCTCGGTGTCCATGTACATAGATCCCTGAAAGTTGCCACCCAGGTTGAGAGGGTTGTTAAGAAGGTGTACGGTGTGTTAGCTTTTATTGGTAGAGGGATTGAGTTTAGGAGCTATGAGGTCATGTTGCAGCTATACAACACTCAGGTGCGACCGCATTTGGAGTATTGCGTGCAATTCTGGTCGTCGCATTATAGGAAGGATGTGGAAACATTGGAAAGGGTGCAGAGGAGATTTACCAGAATGTTGCCTGGTATGGAGGGAAGATCTTATGAGGAAAGGCTGAGGGACTTGAGGCTGTTTTCGTTAGAGAGAAGACGGTTAAGAGGTGACTTAATTGAGGCATACAAGATGATCAGAGGATTTGATAGGGTGGACAGTGAGAGCCTTTTTCCTCGGATATTGATGTCTAGCATGAGGGGACATAGTTTTAAATTGAGGGGAGATAGATATAAGACAGGTGTCAGAGGTAGGTTCTTTACTCAGAGAGTAGTAAGGGCGTGGAATGCCCTGCCTGCAACAGTAGTGGACTTGCCAACACTGAGGACATTCAAATGGTCATTGGATAGACATATGGACAATAAGGGAATAGTGTAGATGGGCTTTAGAGTGGTTTCACAGGTCGGCGCAACATCGAGGGCCGAAGGGCCTGTACTGTGCTGTAATGTTCTATGTTCTATGTTCTATGTTCTGAAATTCGACACACCTCGGTCAATAAAGAAGCCCAAGCCATTGTGGAAGCTGTACGGCACTGGCGGCACTACCTCGTTGGTAGGAGGTTTACCCTCGTCATCGACCAACGATCGGTAGCCTTCATGTTTGACAATACGCAGCGGGGCAAAATCAAGAACGATAAGATTTTGAGGTGGAGGATCGAACTCTCCACCTATAACTACGATATAGTATATCGTCCTGGGAAGCTCAACGAGCCCCCAGATGCCCTGTCCCACGGCACATGCGCCAGCGCACAAGATGACCGACTACGGGCTGTCCACGATGACCTTTGCCAACCGGGGGTCACCCGGCTTATCCACTATATCAAGGTCCACAACCTGCCCTACTCCACCACGGAGGTCAGAGCCATGACCAGGGACTGCCAGATCTGTGCGGAGTGTAAACCGCACTTCTATCGACCTGATAAGGCCCACGTGGTAAAGGCATCCCGGCCCTTTGACCGCCTCAGTATCGATTTCAAAGGGCCCTTCCCCTCCAATAACCGCAATACATATTTCCTCAATATTATTGATGAGTTCTCCCGCTTCCCCTTTGCAATTCCTTGCCCCGATATGACCACGTCCACCATCATTAAAGCCCTACAGTGTCTTCACCCTGTTTGGTTTCCCCAATTATGTCCACAGTGACCGGGCTCGTCGTTCATGAGCGACAAACTGCATCAGTACCTGCTCAGTAAGAGCTTTGCCTCGAGCAGGGCTACCATTTATAACCTCAGGGGAAACGGGCAAGTGGAGAGGGAGAACACGACGGTCTGGAAGACCGTCCTCCTGACTCTGCGGTCCAGGAATCTCCCAGTTTCTCACTGGCAGGAGGACCTCCCCAATGCGCTCCACTCTATTAGGTCCCTACTTTGCACGGCCACAAACGACACCCCTCATGACCGCCTATTTTTTTTCCCTAGGAGATCCACCTCAGGGGCCTCGCTTCCATCCTGGCTGAAGACACCGGGCCAGTCCTACTCAGAAAACCCGTCAGGAGCCATAAGGCTGATCCTCTGGCAGAGAGGGTCCAGCTCCTACACTCAAACCCCCAGTATGCTTATATCGAACACCCCGATGGCTGACCAAATACGGTCTCCCTCCGGGACCTGGCGACTGTCTGTTCCACCACCACCACCACCACCGCTCCTCCACTATATCCCGCCCAACCTACCATGATCAGCGCCCCCACCCCTTTATGGCACCCGCCCGCCATTCCCCCTTCATCGGTGCACAGGAATGAAGCTCCAGAAGAGACGCTCCCGGAGTCCATGTCTGTACCCGCACCAGCGCCCCCAGTACCGATGCCAGCATGGATGAGCACGACATCCGGGCCAGCACCGACGCCAGAGCTTCGCCGATCACAGCGCACGATCCGTGTGCCGGACCGGCTGAACTTATGAACCCGTCACCCCCGACAGACTTCATTTTTTTAACAGGGGGTGAATGTGGTGAATATATTATACCAATAATCCACCAATGTATCAGTACCATGCTTTGCCTTTGTATTTGCATCTATGCTATGCTGTTGCCCTTGTGGGCTCCATCTATGGGCCATTGTATGGCATCATCCGTAGGGGAACATATTGGGACACGTAAGGGCTCCGCCCATGGCTCCTCCCCTTGAGGGGGTATAAAGAGCAGTCGACCTGTAGGCGGCGCACAGTATTGTTTCAGTCGCAGGCAGGCACTGTTCTAAGTTGATTAAAGCCACGGTTTACTTTTACTCTTGTCTCGAGTGAATTGATGGTCGCATCATAGCTAGCCTCCGTGCCCTTAAAACGGGGCTATCCAATTACTAGGCCAAGTGTCCATCTTATTTGTACTAGACCCCAGGTCCAGAACATTTTTACCCTCGGTGATTCCAAATCCACAACCCACAGACCCCCTTCTCACCAGTTCACTAACTGTGAGGTGCCTCTCTCCAGCCGAGTGCATGTTGCCTCCGATTTTGCTGCACATCTTTGATTTTGAAAAACAAAGACATAAGATAAATATATAGGTATGGTGGTATGTAATGCATGTTACAATGCAACTTTTTTAGTTTCCTGGAAAAATAATATTGTGGAACTTAATCCACAGAATGCCCCTCAAATCCCAGAATACCTTGCCATAAATGCATAAATATATTCATTCAATCACTGCAGACTCAGTAGCCTTGACAATTGTGTGTTACATTTTTTATTGTGAAGTAGAATCTCCTGCTATGGGAAAAAGTGCATGATATAGAATCATAGAATTTACAGTGCAGAAGGAGGCCATTCGGCCCATCAAGTCTGCACCGTTTTTAGAAAGAGCACCCACTTAAGCCCACACCTCCACCCTATCCCCGTAACCCAGTAACCCGACCTAACCTTTTTGGACACTAAGGGTCAATTTAGCATGGCCTGTCCACCAAACCTGTATATCTTTGGACTGTGGGAGGAAACCGGAGCACCCGAAGGTAACCCACGCAAACACGGCGAGAATATGCAAACTCCGCACAGACAAGTTGGGAATCGAACCTGGGACCCTGGAGCTGTGAAGCAACAGTGCTACCATGCCACCCACGTAATTTTAGAATTGCTGTTTTGACTGGTACTTTTAAAAGTCCCTGCTATTCTGTTAGCTAGCTCTGTAATAAATTGTAATTCATTTACTAGTCGGCACCTCTCTCTAACTTCATCTGTTAGGTTGCCATTGTTTACAAAGCTTGCACCACTGCTGCGGTCTGCGCATTCCTTGTGACCCAAATAGATCTGTCCATTTAGCACCTCTATACTTACTTATATGGCAATGAGGATGTGTGAGCATCACTGCTATTGGCTTACAGTATACCGTTGAGGAATCAGTGAGTGCCCCTGGCATTGCTTGCTGACTGAGAATATGAATTCCCAGAAATAAGGCACCTCAAAAGGTTGGTGGATTTATCTCAGCTATCAATGTTGACTAGGAAACAACTAAACTCAGAAGGTTTGAGCCCTTGATTATTTCCAGTGTCATTTTGCTGAACCAGTCTTTAATTTGGTAAGGAAAAGGATTTCTAGTTCTTCTCACGTTGGATTGCTGTACAACTTGATCTTGGTTATTCACTGCAGAAGCAAAGAACCTCGATATAATGTAAATTACGAGTGCCCAAATTACCTGTACCAGTAAAAATCTGAAGCTTTACACTACAGAATCAGTACTTTAAACTGATCTGAACATGTACAGTATTTTGTATAATATTTTGTACTATACACATCTGTGTATGATGCATTTCAATTATTTAACTTATAGACATTCTCATGATAATTTAGATGGTTATTGTTAGCTAGGACATTGAACTATTGGACAGTCATTTGCACAATGCCTCATTTATTGAACTTGACCTGCCTTGTTAAAGTTGTAACAATTGGTGTGAAAATGACTGATAAATGATGACACCGAGGTGTAATACTGGTGTGTCAGATTTATTTCAAATTTGCACAGTGTACAGCAAAAAAGAGCAGCATGAACAGTTTAAATAGGGTGTTTTCAACAGTTGGGGTTTTGGTCATGGAAATATGGATATGGATACACCCTCTAACCCCAGCCCAAAAACAAATCCTTGGTATCAATCATTCTGCACCTCGCTGTTAGAAAATAGCCCAACTCATTTTCAATTTTTTTTTTTTATTATTAAAAATAATTTGTATTAAGGTTTTCAGAAAATATCAATAACAAAATGAAAAAGGAACCCAACAGGGTTAAGTACAAAACATGGTCTAGAAAAGCAACCCTCCCTCCCCCCCCCTCCCCCCTGTACATAAATAATAAATTAACATTAACACCCCGACTTAACACAACTGGTATATACACCCCCCTGGACCCTCCAATGTAAGTAACAAAAACAGAAATAAAGTAACCCCCCCCCCCCCCCGAGTTGCTGCTGCCATTGACCAATGTCTACCATTCTGCCAGGAAGTCTAAGAACGGTTGCCACCGCCTAAAGAACCCTTGTACCGACCCTCTCAAGGCGAATTTCACCCTCTCCAATTTAATGAACCCCGCCATATCGTTGATACAGGATTCCACGCTTGGGGGCCTCGCATCCTTCCACTGAAGAAGAATCCTTTGCCGGGCTACCAGGAACGCAAAGGCCAGAATACCGGCCTCTTTCGCCTCCTGCACTCCCGGCTCCTCTGCCACCCCAAATATTGTGAGCCCCCAGCCCGGTTTGACCCTGGATCCTACCACCCTGACACCGTCCTCGCTATGCCCTTCCAAAATTCCTCCAGCGCTGGGCATGCCCAGAACATATGGGTGTGATTTGCTGGGCTCCCTGAGCACCTAACACACCTGTCCTCACCCCCAAAAAAACGGTTCATCCTTATCCCGGTCATGTGTGCCCTGTGCAGCACCATAAACTGTATGAGGCTAAGCCTCGCGCACGATGAGGAAGAGTTCACCCTCCCTAGGGCATCTACCCACGTCCCTTCCTCAATCTCCTCTCCCAACTCCTACTCCCACTTACCTTTCACCTCCACCACCGAGGCCTCCTCCTCCTCCTGCATCACCTGGCAAGTTTCCGTGATTTTCCCCACTCCCACCCACCCCCCCCCGAGAGCACCCTGTCCTGTACTGGGTGTGGCAGTAGCCGTGGGAATTCCACCACCTGCCGCCTGGCAAACGCCCTTACCTGTAAGTACCTGAAGGCATTCCCCGGGGGGGAGCCCGTACTTCTCCTCCAGCTCACCCAGGCTCGTGAATTTCCCGTCCACAAACAGGTCCCCCAGCTTTCGTATCCCTGCCCTGTGCCACCCCGAAAACCCTCCACCTGCCCTCCCTGGGGCGAACCGATGGTTCCCCCGTATTGGGGTCCACGCTGAGGCCCCAACTTCCCCCCTATGCCGCCTCCACTGCCCCCAGATTTTGAGGGCAGCCGCCACTACCGGGCTCGTGGTATACCTCCTTGGAGGGAGCGGCAGCGGCGCCGTTGCCAGCGCCCCCAGACTCCTACCCACACAAGATGCCGTCTCCAGCCTCCTCCATGCAGCCCCCACCCCCTCCATCACCCACTTGCGCACCATCGTCGCATTGGCGGCCCAGTAGTACCCACAGAGGTTGGGCAGCGCCAGTCCCCCCTATCTCTACTCCGCTCCAGGAACACCCTTCTCACCCTCGGATTCCCTCGCGCCCACACAAACCCCATTATACTCCTGTTAACCCGCCTAAAAAAAGCCTTCGGGATAAACACGGGGAGGCACTGGAACAGGAACAAAAACCTTGGGAGCACCGTCATCTTGACTGACTGCACCCTACCCGCCAAGGACAGCGGCAACGTGTCCCACCTCTTGAACTCCATTTGCTCCACCAGCCTTGTAAAATTAAGCCTATGCAGGGCTCCCCAGCTCCTGGCCACCTGGACCCCCAAATACCTGAAGCTCCTTTCCGCCCTTTTTAGTGGGAGCTCGCCAATCCCCCTCTCCTGGTCCCCATGGGTGAACCACGAACAGCTCGCTCTTCCCCATGTTGAGCTTGTACCCCAAAAAATCCCCGAATTCCCTAAGAATCCTCATTACCTCTGGCATTCCCCCCACCGGATCCGCCACATATAGCAGCAGGTTGTCCGCATAGAGCGACACCCTATGCTCCTCCCCACCCCACACCAACCCCCTCCAGTTCCTTGACTCCCTCAGTGCCATAGCCAGGGGTTCAATTGCCAGTGCGAAGAGCAGGGGGGACAGGGGACACCCCTGCCTCGTCCCTCGATGCAACCGAAAGTACTCGGACCTCCTCCTGTTTGTGGCCACACTCGCCATCGGGACCTCATACAACAGCCTAACCCACCTGACAAACCCCTCCCCAAACCCGAACCTCTTCAGCACCTCCCACAGTTACCCCCCCTCTACCCTATCGAAGGCTTTCTCAGCGTCCATCGCCACCACTATCTCCGCCTCTCCCTCCCTCGCCGGCATCATGATAACGTTCAAAAGCCTCCGCACATTCGCGTTCAACTGCCTCCCCTTCATGGATGATGTCCGGCACACAATCCTCAAAGCTAAGACCTTCGCCAGCACCTTGGCATCTACATTTAGTACCAAAATCGGTTTGTAAGACCCACACTGCAGGGGATCCTTGTCCCGCTTCAGGATCAAGGAGATCAGTGCCCGGGACATCGTCGGGGGCAAGGCCCCCCCCCCTCCCTTGCCTCATTGAAGGTCCTGGCTAGCAACGGGCCTAACAGGTCCATATATTTTTAATAGTATTCGACCGGGAAACCGTCCGGCCCCAGTGCCTTCCCCACCTGCATGCTTCCTATCCCTTTGGTCAGCTCCTCCAGCCCAATCGGAGCCCCCAATCCTGCCACCAGTCCCTCTTCCACCTTTGGAAACCACAGTTGGTCCAGGATTCGGCCCATCCCTCCCTCCTCCCGTGGGGGCTCGGATCGGTACAATTCCGCGTAAAAGTCCCTGAAGACCCCATTGATGCCAACCCCACTCCGCACCATGCTCCCTCCCCTGTCCTTAACTCCCCCGATCTCCCTAGCTGCGTCCCGCTTCCGAAGCTGATGATCCAGCATCCGGCTTGCCTTTTCCCCATACTGGGCCCCCTGGGCCTTCCTCCACTGCACCTCCGCCTTCCTGGTGGTCACCAGGTCGAATTCGGCCTGGAGGCTGCGCCTCTTCAACAATCCTTCCTCGGGCACCTCCGCACACCTCCTGTCTACCCTCACCATCTCCCCCACCAGCCTCTCCCTCTCCCCCCGCTCCCTCCGCTCCTTATGGGCCCTAATGGAGATCAGCTCTCCCCTCACCACCGACTTCAGCGCCTCCCATACCATCCCCACTCGGACCTCCCCATTGTCGTTGGTCTCCAAGTACCTCTCTATACTTCCTTGGACCCGCTCGCTCACCTCCTCGTCCGCCAACAGCCCCACCTCCAAGCGCCACAACGGGCGCTGGTCTCTCTCCTCCCCCATCTCCAAGTCCACGCAATGCGGGGCGTGGTCTGAAATGGCTATTGCCGAATACTCAGTATCCTCTAGTCCCGCTATCAGCGCCCCACTCAAAATGAAAAAGTCGATTCGGAAATAAGCCTTATGGACATGTGAGAAGAATGAAAATTCCCTAGCCCCCGGCCTTGCAAATCTCCAAGGGTCCACCCCTCCCATCTGGTCCATAAATCCCCTTCAGCACTCTAGCCGCTGCCGGCTTCCTACCCGTCCTAGACCTGTAGCGATCCAGTGCCGGATCCAGCACCGTGTTAAAGTCTCCCCCCATTATCAGGCCCCCCACTTCCAAGTCTGGGATCCGACCCAACATACGCCGCATAAAACCCGCATCGTCCCAATTCGGGACATACACATTGACCAGCACCACCCTCTCCCCTTGCAGCTTACCACTTACCATTACATACCTACCGCCATTATCTGCCACAATGCTCGACGCCTCGAATGGTACCTTCTTTCCCACCAAGATCGCCAGCCCTCGATTTTTTGCTTCCAGCCCTGAGTGAAACACCTGACCTACCCACCCTTTCCTCAATCTTACCTGGTCTGCCACCTTCAGGTGTGTCTCCTGGAGCATAACCACATCCGCCTTGAGCCCCTTCAGGTGTGCGAACACGCGGGCCCGCTTAACCAGCCCATTCAGTCCCCTTACATTCCAGGTTATCAGCCGGATCAGGGGGCTACCCGCCCCCCCTCCCTGCCAACTAGCCATAACCCCTCCTCGGCCAGCCACGCGCCCGCACCCCACACCCGGCCCGTTCCCCACGGCGGCATATCCCTGTCTTGACCTCCCCCACTCGCTCCAGCTCCCCCTTGACCATAGCAGCAGCAACTCGATCCCCCCCCCCCCCCCCCCCCCGCCCCGGGCTAGGACCCATCCTAGCTGATTTACTCCCCCATTGCACTTCCGCAAGTCAGCTGACTCCTGCTGACCCCGGCCACTCCCGCCTCTCCTTCGACTCCTCCCATTGTGTGGCACACCCTCCTCTCCCGTTCCCCATCCATAGGCTCTCCCCCTTCCATTCTAAGCGTGGGAAACAACGCTCGCTTCCCCGCCCCAGCCCCGCCCCCTCCAGTCTTCAGCGCGGGAAAAAGCCCGCGCTTTCCACCTACCCGGCCCCGCCACCTCTGAAGCAGAGCCTTTTACAGGCCCAGTCCCCTCACCTCTGACTCGGGCCTCCCCCTCCCCCGCGGGGCCCCATTTCACCGCCAGCCACCACCCCTGTTCCGTTTACCTAACCCCCTCCATGAGCCCCCCCCCCCCCGACCAACCCAACCAAAACAGTGCCCAACCCACCCCAACCACCCTCACCAACCCGAAAGAGAAAAACACAGAGAAAGAGAAACCAGGAGCAAAGCAAAGGCACCCCCCCTCAAAAAAAATTAACATATCAACCGCAGTCCCTGTGGTAATACCAGGTATTGCGGTACCTGAGAGGTGGATGACCATTGGTTAGACCCAGGAGTCTACCATTGGCTGATGTACGTAGCTCCGCCCTGAGAGGCGGAGTATAAGGACCGGTGCCGTCCCAGCAGCCTTCACTTTCTGTATCGAAGCTGCTGGGGAACAGTTCTAGCAGATTAAAGCCTATTAGTTATGAATCACTTTGTCTTGAGAGTAATTGATTGCGCATCAATTTAATCTGCTACAACTTCAGTTGGAAGGATGGATCTCCATATCAAGCCGGAGTGCCTTCAGCTCAGCCCCCACGCGGACAACTCTGCTGCTATTTTCAAACATTGGCTGGTGTATTTCAAGGGCTACCTCGACACGGCCGCCGACACCCCCACGGAAGGACAAAAGATGCATCTCCTACACTCACGGGTCAGCCCTGGGATCTACCCTCTTATCGAGGAGGCGGAGAATTATGCTGCCGCGATCGAGCTGCTAGAAGGACATTATATCAGTCCTGTGAACCAGGTCTACACTCGTCACCTGCTGGCGACTAGGAGGCAAAGCCCTGAGGAAACGTTGGAAGACTTCTACCGGGCGCTGCTGGTGCTGGGCCGAAACTGTGGCTGCCCGCCAGTTTCGGGGAGCGAGCACACGGAACTTTTGATCAGGGATGCTTTCCTGGCAGGTATGACCACCCCCGATATCCGCCGAAGGCTCCTAGAAATGGACGCTCTGGGACTTACAGAGGCACGGGCCCTGGCAGGGTCCATGGACATTGCCTATAAAAACGCGCTGTCCTTTGCACCCGATCACGCGGTGGCCCCCTGGGCTACGTGGCACCCCGTAAAGGCAGCCCCTCAGACCTTTCCCCTGACCCCGCAAGCCTGCGCGGCGAGACGGCCTGCTAACGCTGCCGGACACCACTGTTTCTTCTGCGGGCAGGCGAATCATCCCCGCCCACGCTGCCTGGCCCGCACTGCCACCTGCAAAGGGTGCGGCAAGAAGGGCCACTATGTGGGGGTCTGCCAGGCCGTGGTCTCCAGCGACTATCGGGAACCCCCCTTTCAGGCCCCGACCAACCAGCGCTCACCGCCACCCCCCCTATCCTAAGGCCACGTGCGACCATTTTGCCCCCCGGACACCACGCTGGACAGGTGGGCGCCGCCATTTTGTCCCTCGCCGCCGCCATCTTCTTCATCCCCGGACACCATGTGCAACCCATGGGTGACGCCATCTTGGATGGGGCCCCAGGCCCCCAGCACAGCCGACTACATGCTGCCCGACCAGAACTCTCAATTACTTTAGCTGGCCTCGGTGACTCTGGAACAGGGTCGGCCCGGGCGCTTGCAACAGCTACAACGACGATCTCCATCAACAGCCACGAGACTCTTGCCTGATTGACTCTGGGAGCACGGAAAGCTTTGTTCACCCCGACACGGTAAGGCGCTGTTCTCTTGTCACCCATCCCATAACTCAAAGGATCTCCCTGGCCTCCGGGTCACACTCGGTGGAGATAAAGGGGTTCTGCCTAGCGAACCTCACTGTCCAAGGCAGGGAATTCCGCAATTTCCGCCTGTACGTCCTGCCGCACCTCTGCGTGGCTACCATCCTGGGGCTGGATTTCCAGTGCCATTTGCAAAGCCTGACTTTTAAATTCGGCGGCCCTATACCCCCCCTTACTGTCTGCGGCCTCGCGACCCTTAAGGTCGACCCGCCTTCCCAGTTTGCGAACCTCACCCCGGATTGCAAACCCGTCGCCACCAGGACCAGACAGTACAGTGCCCAGGACCGGACCTTTATCAGGTCGGAGGTCCAAAGGCTGCTGAGGGAAGGGGTCATCAAAGTGAGCAACAGTCCCTGGAGAGCTCAAGTAGTGGTGGTAAAGACTGGGGAGAAACATAGGATGGTCATTGACTACAGTCAGACCATCAACAGGTTTACGCAGCTGGATGCGTATCCTTTCCCCTGTATAGCCGACCTGGTGAACAGGGCCGTACAATACAAGGCTTTCTCCACGGTGGATCTCAAGTCTGCCTACCACCAGCTATCCCTCCGTAATGGTGACCGCCAGTACACTGCCTTCGAAGCAGATGGGCGGCTCTATCACTTTTTAAGGGTTCCCTTCGGTGTCACGAACGGGGTCTCGGTCTTCTGTGCAATGTTCCCGTATCTGGATTACGTCACCATCTGCGGCCATGACCAGTAGGGCCACGACACCAACCTCCACAAATTTCTCCAGACCGTGAAAATCCTTAACCTGACATACAATAAAGATAAATGCGTGTTTAGCACCGACCGTCTAGCCATTCTAGGCTACGTAATGCGAAGTGGAGTCATAGGCCCCGACCCTGAGCGCATGCGCCCCCTCATGGAGTTCCCCCTCCCTCACTGCCCCAAGGCCCTAAAGCGCTGCCTTGGGTTCTTCAGCTATTACGCACAGTGGGGTCCCCAACTACGCAGACAAAGCCCGACCCCAGATCCAGTCCACAACCTTCCCACTGTCGACGGAGGTCTGCCAGGCCTTCAGCCGCATCAAAGCAGACATTGCAAAAGCCACAATGCGCGCCATCGACGAGTCCCTCCCCTTACAGGTTGATAGCGATGCGTCCGACGTAGCTCTGGTGGCCACCCTCAACCAAGTGGGCTGCCTGTGGCTTTCTTCTCCCGTACCCTCCATGCTTCCGAAATTCGACACTCCTCAGTCGAAAAGGAGGCCCAGGCCATAGTAGAAGCTGTGCGACACTGGAGGCATTACCTGGCCGGCAGGAGATTCACTATCCTCACGGACCAACGGTCGATCGCCTTCATGTTCGATAATGCGCAGCGGGGCAAGATTAAGAACGACAAGATCTTGCGGTGGAGGATAGAACTCTCCACCTACAATTACGAGATCTTGTACCGTCCGGGAAGTTAAGCGAGCCTTCCGATGCCCTGTCCCGCGGCACATGTGCCACCGCACAAGTGGACTGCCTACGATCCCTCCACGAGGACCTCTGCCACCCGGGGGTCACTCGTTTTTTTCATTTTATCAAGACCCGCAACCTGCCCTACTCCATCGAGGAGGTCAGGACCGTCACCAGGGACTGCCAAATCTGCGCGGAGTGCAAACCGCACTTGAGGGTGCACCTGATAAAGGCTTCCCGTCCCTTTGAACGCCTCAGCATGGATTTCAAAGGCCCCCTCCCCTCCACCGACCGCAACACGTACTTCCTTAACGTGATTGACGAGTACTCCCGGTTCCCATTCGCCATCTGCTGCCCAGACATGACCGCAACCACCGCCATCAAGGCCCTCCAGGGTATCTTTACACTGTTCGGTTTCCCTGCGTACATTCACAATGATAGGGGGTCCTCTTTTATGAGCGATGAACTGCGGCAATTCCTGCTCAGCAAGGGCATCGCCTCGAGCAGGACGACAAGTTACAACCCCCGGGGAAACGGGCAGGTAGAGAGGGAGAACGGAACGGTCTGGAAGACCGTCCTGCTGGCCCTACGGTCCAGGAATCTCCCAGTCTCCCGCTGGCAGGAAGTCCTCCCAGTGGCCCTCCACTCATCCGGTCACTGCTCTGTACAACCACAAATCAGACACCTCATGAACGTCTCCTTGTTTTCCCCAGGAAGTCCTCCTCCAGGGACCTCGCTCCCAACCTGGCTAGCGACACCCGGACCCATCCTGCTTCGGAAACATGTGAGGGCGCACAAGTCGGACCCGTTGGTTGAGAGGGTCCACCTGCTGCACGCCAACCCCCAGTATGCCTATGTAGCGTTCCCTGACGGCCGCCAAGACACGGTCTCCCTTCTGGACCTTGCGCCCGCCGGAACCCCACACGCACCCGAACCATTGCCCACACCCCAACCCTCCCCACAGCACCTAACTGGAGGGTCAGTACTCCCGCCACTCCTGCCTAGGCCCGACCACACACCGACGCCCCCTACAGGCGCTTCCCCCCCTGTCCACCTTTTGCTCCAACAGCGCCGCCTAGGGGTGATGAAGCTGCCTGGGAGAACGACATCATGCTCCCGGAGTCTCAACCGCCGGGACCCCCATCAGAATCACCGCCGAAGCCCAGACGCTCCAGAAGGACGACCAGGCCACCCGATCGACTGATTGCTGCACTATGCACACTTTGTTAATACCCTCGACATCACGGTACCTCCATACCTGATCATACCATGCGAAAGGCGAGTATTAAAGCTGGCCATCACCCCGCCGGGCTCTTGTTTGACAGGGGGTGAATGTGG
>NW_027308809.1:0-68573 GCF_047496885.1 Scyliorhinus torazame
ACCCCTCCCTCCGCCATCCTCCCCTCCCTCCCCCTTCCTCCCCTCCCTCCCCCTTCCTCCCCTCCCTCCCCCTTCCTCCCCTCCCCCCCCTTCCTCCCTCCCTCCCCCTTCCTCCCCTCCCTCCCCCTTCCTCCCCTCCCTCCCCTCCCTCCCCCCTTCCAACCCCCTCCCTTCCCCCCTTCCCTCCCCCCTTCCACCCCTCCCTCCCCCCCTTCCACCCCTCCCTCCCCCCTTCTCCCCTCCCTCCCCCCCTCGCCCCCTTCTCCCCCATACTCCCCCCTTTCCTCCCCCCTTCCTCCCCTCCCTCCCCCTTCCGCCCCTCCCGCCTTCCTCCCCTCCCTCCCGCCTTCCTTCCCTCCCTCCCCCTTCCTCCCCCCTTCCTCCCCCCTCCCTCCCTTCCTCCCCCCTTCCTCCCCTCCCTCCCTCCCCTCCCTCCCCCCTTCCTCCCCTCCCTCCCCCTTCCTCCCCTCCCTCCCCCCTTCCTCCCCTCCCTCCCCCTGTCTGGAGAGATGGCTGGATGGATGGATGGCTGGATGGATGGCTGGCTGGAGGGAACGATGCATGGATGGATGGCTGGATGGATGGCTGGATGGATGGATGTCTGGATGGATGGCTTGCTGGAGGGATGGATGGGTGGCTGGATGGATGGCTGGATGGATGGCTGGATGGATTGCTGGCTGGAAGAATGGATGGATTAATGGATGGCTGGACGGATGGCTGGATGGATGGAAGGCTGGGTGGATGGCTGGCTGGAGTAATGGATGGATGGATGGCTGAATGGATGGCTGGTTTGGATGGATGGCTGGATGGATGGCTGGCTGGAGGGATGGATTGATGGATGGATGACTGGTTGGATGGCTGGATGGATGGATTGCTGGATGGATAGCTGGCTGGATGGATGGATGGATGGGTGGATGGCTGGATGGAGGGATGGCTGGATGGTTGGCTGGCTGGATGGATGGATGGATGGATGGCTGGATGGATGGGTGGATGGAGGGATTGCTGGATGGATGGCTGGCTGGAGCGATGGATGGATGGCTGGATGGATGGCTGGATGGATGGATGGCTTATTGGCTGGCTGGCTGGAGGGATGGATGGCTGGATGGATGGCTTGATGGATGGATGGGTGGATGGCTGATTGGAGGAATGGATGGATGGATGATTGGCTGGATGGAGGCTGGATGGAGAGATGGATGAATGCATGGATGGCTGGATGGATGGCTGGATGGAGGGATGGCTGGATGGATGGCTTGCTGGAGGGATGGATGGATGGATGGTTGGCTGGATTGATGGCTGGATGGCTGGATGGATGGCTTGCTGGAGGGATGGATGGATGAATGGATGGATGGCTGGATGGATGGCTGGATGGATGGATGGCTGGATGAATGGCTGGCTGGAGGGATGGATGGATGGCTGAATGGATGGCTGGATGGATGGATGGCTGGATGGATGACTCGCTGGATGGATGGCTTAATGGATGGATGGCTGGATGGATGGCTGGATGGTTGGATGGATGGATGGATGGATGGATGGATGGATGGATGGATGGATGGCTGGATGGCTGGAAGTCTGGATGGATGGATGGCTGGATGGATGGCTGGATGGATGGATGGACGGATGGATGGAGGGATGGCTGGATGGATGGCTGGCTGGAGGGATGGATGGATGGCTGGATGGATGTCTGGATGGAGGAATGGCTGGATGGATGGCTGGCTGGAGAGATGGATCGATGGATGGATGGCTGGATGGATGGCTGGATGGATGGATGGCTGGATGGACGATTGGCTGGAGGGATGTATGGATGGATGGCTGGATGGATGGCTGGCTGGAGGGAAGGATGGATGGATGGATGGATGGCTGTATGGATGGCTGGATGGATAGATGGCTGGATGGATGGCTGGCTGGAGTGATGGATGCGTGTATGGTTGGATGGATGGCTAGTTGGATTGATGGCTGGCTGGAGGGATGGAAGGATGGATGGATGGCTGGATGGATGGCTGGATGGATGGCTGGATGTCTTGATGGCTGGATGGATGGATGACTGGTTGGCTGGATGTATGGATGGATGGCTGGATGTATGGCTGGATGGATGGATGGATGAATGGATGGATGGCTGGATGGATGGATGGATGGATGGATGGCTGGATGGATGGCTGGATGGATGGCTGGCTGGATGGATGGATGGATGGATGGATGTATGGATGGATGGATGGATGGATGGATGGATGGATGGCTGGCTGGCTGGAGGGATGGATGGAAGGCTGGCTGGAGGGATGGATGAATCGATGGCTGGATGGATGGCTGGATAGATGGATGGCTGGATGGATGGCTGGCTGGAGGGATGGATGGATGCATGGGTGGCTGGATGGATGGCTGGATGGATGGATTTCCGGATGGATGGCTGTCTGGAGAGATGGCTGGATGGATGGATGGCTGGATGGATGGCTTGCTGGAGGGATGGATGGATGGATGGATGGCTGGATGGATGGCTGGATGGATGGATGTCTGGATGGATGGCTTGCTGGAGGGATGGATGGGTGGCTGGATGGATGGCTGGATGGATGGCTGGATGGATTGCTGGCTGGAGGAATGGATGGATTAATGGATGGCTGGACGGATGGCTGGATGATGGAAGGCTGGGTGGATGGCTGGCTGGAGTAATGGAAGGATGGATGGCTGAATGGATGGCTAGATCGATGGATGGCTGGATGGATGGCTGGCTGGAGGGATGGAGTCATGGATGGATGGCTGGATGGATGGCTGGATGGAAGGATGGCTGGATGCATGGCTGGCTGGAGGGATGGATTGAATGATGGATGGCTGGATGGCTGGCTGGATGGATGGCTGGCTGGAGCGATGGATGGATGGATGGATGGCAGGATGGATGGCTGGAAGGATGGATGGCTGGATGGATGGCTGGCTGGAGGGATGGATGGATGGATGGAAGGCTGGATGGATGGATGGACGAATGGATGGCTGGATGGATGGCTGGCTGGAGGGATGGATGGATGGAGGGATGGATGGATGGATGGATGGATGGCTGAATGGTTGGCTAGATCGATGGATGGCTGTAGGAATGGATGGATGGATGGCTGGATGGATGGCTGGATGGATTGATGGCTGGATGGATGGCTGAATGGATGGCTGGATGGATGGATGGCTGGGTTGATAGCTGGCTGCAGGGATGGATGGATGGCTGGATGGATGGCTGGATGGATGGGTGGATGGTTGGATGGAGGGAAAGCTGGATGGTTGGCTGGCTGGATGGATGGATGGATGGATGGATGGCTGGATGGAGGGATTGCTGGATGGAGGGATTGCTGGATGGATGGCTGGCTGGAGGGATGGACAGATGGCTGGATGGATGGCTGGATGGATGGATGGCTTAATGGCTGGCTGGCTGGAGGGATGGATGGCTGGATGGATGGCTGGATGGATGGATGGATGGATGGATGGATGGATGGCTGGCTGGAGGTATGGATGGATGGATGATTGGCTGGATGGATGGCTGGATGGAGAGATGGATGAATGCATCGATGGCTGGATGGATGGCTGGATGGAGGGATGGATGGATGGCTGGATGGACGGCTGGATGGATGGATGGCTGGATGGATGGCTGGCTGGAGGGATGGATTGATGGATGGATGGCTGGATGGATGGCTGGATGGATGGATGGCTGGATGGATGGCTGGCTGGAGGGATGAATGGATGGATGGCTGGATGGAGGGATGGCTGGATGGTTGGCTGGCTAGAGGGATGGATGGATGGATGGATGGCTGGATGGATGGCTGGCTGGAGGGATGAATGGATGGATGGATGGCTGGATGGACGGCTGGTTTGGATGGATGGCTGGATGGATGGCTGGCTGGAGGGATGGATGAATGGGTGGATGGCTGGATGGAGGGATGGCTGGATGGTTGGCTGGCTGGATGGATGGATGGATGGATTGATGGCTGGATGGATGGCTGGATGGAGGGATTGCTGGACGGATGGCTGGCTGGAGGGATGGATGGATGGCTGGATGGATGGCTGGATGGATGGATGGCTTAATGTCTGGCTGGCTGGAGGGATGGATGGCTGGATGGATGGCTGGATGGATGGATGGATAGATGGAAGGATGGCTGGCTGGAGGTATGGATGGATGGATGATTGGCTGGATGGATGGCTGGATGGAGAGATGGATGAATGCATGGATGGCTGGATGGATGGCTGGATGGAGGGATGGTTGGATGGATGGCTTGCTGGAGGGATGGATGGATGGATGGTTGGCTGGATTGATGGCTGTTTGGCTGGATGGATGGCTTGCTGGAGGGATGGATGGATGGATGGCTGAATAGATGGCTGGATGGATGGATGGCTGGATGAATGGCTTGCTGGAGGGATGGATGGATGGCTGGATGGATGGCTGGATGGATGGATGGCTGGATGGATGACTCGCTGGCGGGATGGATCGATGGATGGATGGCTCGATGGATGGCTTAATGGATGGATGGCTGGATGGTTGGATGGATGGATGGCTGGATGGACGGATGGATGGATGGATGGATGGCTGGATGGCTGGAAGTCTGGATGGATGGATGGCTGGATGGATGGCTGAATGGATGGATGGCTGGACGGATGGATGGCTGGATGGATGGCTGGCTGGAGGGATGGATGGATGGATGGATGGCTGGATGTATGGATGGCTGGATGGATGGCTGGCTGGAGGAATGGGAGGATGGATGAATGGCTGGATGGATGGCTGGATGGATGGACGGATGGATGGAGGGATGGCTGGATGGATGGCTGGCTGGAGGGATGGATTGATGGCTGGATGGATGTCTGGATGGAGGAATGGCTGGATGGATGGCTGGCTGGAGGGATGGATGGATGGATGGATGGCTGGATGGATGGCTGGATGGATGGATGTCTGGATGGACGATTGGCTGGAGGGATGGATGGATGGATGGCTGGATGGATGGCTGGCTGGAGGATGGATGGATGGATGGCTGTATGGATGGCTGTATGGATGGCTGGATGGATGGATGGCTGGAGTGATGGATGGGTGGATGTTTGGATCGGTGGCTAGTTGGATTAATGGCTGGATGGATGGCAGGCTGGAGGGATGGAAGGATGGATGGATGGCTGGATGGATGGCTGGATGGATGGCTGGATGTCTGGATGGCTGGCTGGATGGATGGATGAATGGTTGGCTGGATGTATGGATGGATGGCTGGATGGATGGCTGGCTGGATGGATGGATGGATGGATGGATGGATGGATGGCTGGATGGATGGATGGATGGATGGCTGGATGGATGGCTGGATGGATGGCTGGATGGATGGATGGATGGATGGATGGATGGATGGATGGATGGATGGCTGGCTGGCTGGATGGATGGCTGGCTGGAGGGGTGGATGGAAGGCTGGCTGGAGGGATGGATGGATGGATGGCTGGATGGATGGCTGGATAGATGGATGGCTGGATGGATGGCTGGCTGGAGGGATGGATGGATGGATGGGTGGCTGGATGGATGGATGGCTGGATGGATGGATTTCCGGATGGATGGCTGTCTGGAGGGATGGCTGGATGGATGGATGGCTGGATGGATGGCTGGCAGGAGGAATGGATGGATGGATGGAAGGCTGGATGGATGGCTGGATGGATGGATGTCTGGATGGATGGCTTGCTGGAGGGATGGATGGATGGATGGGTGGCTGCATGGATGGCTGGATGGATGGCTGGATGGATTGCTGGCTGGAGGAATGGATGGATTAATGGATGGCTGGACGGATGGCTGGATGGATGGAAGGCTGGATGGATGGCTGGCTGGAGGGATGGATGGATGGATGGCTGAATGGATGGCTAGATCGATGGATGGCTGGATGGATGGCTGGCTGGAGGGATGGAGTTATGGATGGATGGCTGGATGGATGGCTGGATGGAAGGATGACTGGATGCATGGCTGGCTGGAGGGATGGATTGAATGATGGATGGCTGGATGGCTGGCTGGATGGATGGCTGCCTGGAGCGATGGATGGATGGATGGATGGCAGGATGGATGGCTGGAAGGATGGATGGCTGGATGGATGGCTGGCTGGAGGGATGGATGGATGGCTGGATGGATGGTTGGACGAATGGATGGCTGGATGGATGGCTGGCTGGAGGGATGGATGGATGGAGGGATGGATGGATGGATGGATGGCTGGATGGAGGGATGGCTGGATGGATGGCTGGCTGGAGGAATGGATGGATGGATGGATGGCTGGATTGATGGCTGGATCGATGGATGGCGGAATGGATGGCTGAATGGATGGCTGGATGGAGGAATGGATCGATGGATGGATGGCTGGATGGCTGGCTGGAGGGATGGATAGATGGATGGATGGCTGGATGGAGGGATGGCTGGATGTAGGGTTGGCTGGATGGTTGGCTGGCTGGAGGGATGGGTGGATGGATGGATGGCTGGATGGATGGTTGGCTGGAGGGATGGATGGATGGCTGGATGGACGGCTGGATGGATGGATGGCTGGATGGATGGCTGGCTGGAGGGATGGATTGATGTTTCGATGGCTGGATGGATGGATGGCTGGATGGATGGCTGGCTGGACGGATGGATGGATGGATGGCTGGATGGAGGGATGGCTGGATGGTTGGCTGGCTGGAGGGATGGATGGATGGATGGATGGCTGGATGGATGGCTGGCTGGAGAGATGCATGGATGGATGGATGGCTGGATGGACGGATGGTTCGGATGGATTGCTGGATGGATGGCTGGCTGGAGGGATGGATTGATGGATGGATGGCTGGATGGATGGCTGGATGGATGGATGGCTGGATGGATGGCTGGCTGGAGGGATGGATGGATGGATGGATGGCTGGATGGAGGGATGGCTGGATGGTTGGCTGGCTGGATGGATGGATGGATGGATGGATGGTTGGATGGATGGCTGGATGGAGGGATGGCTGGATGGATGGCTGGCTGGAGGGATGGATGGATGGCTGGATGGATGGCTGGATGGATGGATGGCTTAATGGCTGGCTGGCTGGAGGGATGGATGGATGGATGGATGGCTGGATGGATGGCTGGATGGAGGAATGGCTGGATGGATGGCTGGCTAGAGGGATGGATGGATGGATGGATGGCTGGATGGATGGCTTAATGGATGGATGGCTGGATTAAAGGCTGGCTGGAGGGATGGATGGAAGGATGGCTGGATGGATGGCTGGATGGATGAATGGCTGGATGGATGACTGGCTGGAGGGAAGAATGGATGGATGGATGGCTGGATGGATTGCTGGATGAATGGATGGATGGACGGATGGCTGGATGGATGGCTGGCTGGAGGAATGGATGGATGGCTGGCTGGATGGATGGATGGCTGGATGGATGGCTGGCTGGAGGGATGGATGGATGGCTGGATGGATGGCTGGATGGATTGATGGTTGGATGGATGGCTGGCTGGAGGAATGGATGGATGGATGGATGGCTGGATGGATGGCTGGATAGATGTATGGCTGGATGGATGGCTGGCTGGAGGGATGGATGGATGGATGGATGGCTGGATGGACGGCTGGATGGATGGATGGCTGGATCATGGCTGGCTGGAGGGATGGATTGATGGATGGATGGCTGGATGGATGCCTGGATGGAGGGATGGCTGGATGGATGGCTGGCTGGAGGGATCGATGGATGGATGGATGGCTGGATGGATGGCTGGATGGATGGATGGCTTAATGACTGGATGGCTGGAGGGATGGATGGATGGATGGATGGCTGGATGGTTGGCTGGATCGATGGATGGCTGGATGTATGGCTGGCTGGAGGGATGGATGGATGGATGGATGGCTGGATGGATGGCTGGATAGGGATGGCTGGAGGGATGGATGGATGGATGGATGGCTGGATGGATGGCTGAATGGATGGATGGCTAGATGGATGGCTGGCTGGAGGGATGGATGGATGGATGGATGGCTGGATGGATGGCTGAATGGATGGATGGCTGGATGAATGGCTGTCTGGAGAGATGGATGGATGGATGGCAGGATGGATGGATGGATGGATGGCTGGATGGATGACTGGCTGGAGGGATGGATGGATGGATGGATGGCTGGATGGATGGCTGGATGGATGGATGGCTGGATGGATGGCTGGCTGGAGGGATGGATGGACGGATGGCTGAATGGATGGCTGGATGGATGGCTGGATGGATGGCTGGATGGAAGAATGGCTGGATGGATGGCTGGTAGGAGGAATGGATGGATGGATGGATGTCTGGATGGATGGCCGAATGGATGGCTGGCTGGAGGGATTGATGGATGGATGGATGGCTGAATGGATGGCTGGATAGATGGCAGGATGGATGGATGGCTGGATGGATGGCTGGCTGGACGGATGGATTGATGGATGGATGGCTAGATGGGTGACTGGATGGATGGATGGCTGGATGGATGGCAGGCTGAAGGGTTGGATGGATGGATGGATGGCTGGATGGACGGCTGGATGGATGGATGGCTGGATGGATGGCTGGCTGGAGGGATGGATTGATGGATGGATGGCTGGATGGATAGATGGATGGATGGCTGCATGGATGGCTGGCTGGTGTGATGGATGGATGGATGGCTGGCTGGATGGTGGGATGGCTAGATGATTGGCTGGCTGGAGGGATGGATGGATGAATGGATGGATGGCTGCATGGATGGCTGGATGGAGGGATGGCTGTATGGATGGCTTTATGGATGGCTGGATGGATGGATGGCTGGAGTGATGGATGGGTGGATGTTTGGATCGGTGGCTAGTTGGATTAATGGCTGGATGGATGGCAGGCTGGAGGGATGGAAGGATGGATGGATGGCTGGATGGATGGCTGGATGGATGGCTGGATGTCTGGATGGCTGGCTGGATGGATGGATGAATGGTTGGCTGGATGTATGGATGGATGGCTGGATGGATGGCTGGATGGATGGATGGATGGATGGATGGATGGATGGATGGCTGGATGGATGGATGGATGGATGGCTGGATGGATGGCTGGATTGATGGCTGGATGGATGGATGGATGGATGGATGGATGGATGGATGGATGGCTGGCTGGCTGGATGGATGGCTGGCTGGAGGGGTGGATGGAAGGCTGGCTGGAGGGATGGATGGATGGATGGCTGGATGGATGGCTGGATAGATGGATGGCTGGATGGATGGCTGGCTGGAGGGATGGATGGATGGATGGGTGGCTGGATGGATGGCTGGATGGATGGATTTCCGGATGGATGGCTGTCTGGAGGGATGGCTGGATGGATGGGTGGCTGCATGGATGGCTGGATGGATGGCTGGATGGATTGCTGGCTGGAGGAATGGATGGATTAATGGATGGCTGGACGGATGGCTGAATGGATGGAAGGCTGGATGGATGGCTGGCTGGAGGGATGGATGGATGGATGGCTGAATGGATGGCTAGATCGATGGATGGCTGGATGGATGGCTGGCTGGAGGGATGGAGTTATGGATGGATGGCTGGATGGATGGCTGGATGGAAGGATGACTGGATGCATGGCTGGCTGGAGGGATGGATTGAATGATGGATGGCTGGATGGCTGGCTGGATGGATGGCTGGCTGGAGCGATGGATGGATGGATGGATGGCAGGATGGATGGCTGGAAGGATGGATGGCTGGATGGATGGCTGGCTGGAGGGATGGATGGATGGCTGGATGGATGGTTGGACGAATGGATGGCTGGATGGATGGCTGGCTGGAGGGATGGATGGATGGAGGGATGGATGGATGGATGGATGGCTGGATGGAGGGATGGCTGGATGGATGGCTGGCTGGAGGAATGGATGGATGGATGGATGGCTGGATTGATGGCTGGATCGATGGATGGCGGAATGGATGGCTGAATGGATGGCTGGATGGATGGATGGCTGGATGGATAGCTGGCTGGAAAGATGGATGGATGGATGGATGGTCCGATGGACGGCTGGATGGAAGGATGGCTGGATGGATGGCTGGCTGGAGGAATGGATTGATGGATGGATGGCTGGATGGATGGCTGGATGGATGGATGGCTGGATGGCTGGCTGGCTGGAGGGATGGATAGATGGATGGATGGCTGGATGGAGGGATGGCTGGATGTAGGGTTGGCTGGATGGTTGGCTGGCTGGAGGGATGGGTGGATGGATGGATGGCTGGATGGATGGTTGGCTGGAGGGATGGATGGATGGCTGGATGGACGGCTGGATGGATGGATGGCTGGATGGATGGCTGGCTGGAGGGATGGATTGATGTTTTGATGGCTGGATGGATGGATGGCTGGATGGATGGCTGGCTGGACGGATGGATGGATGGATGGCTGGATGGAGGGATGGCTGGATGGTTGGCTGGCTGGAGGGATGGATGGATGGATGGATGGCTGGATGGATGGCTGGCTGGAGAGATGCATGGATGGATGGATGGCTGGATGGACGGATGGTTCGGATGGATTGCTGGATGGATGGGTGGCTGGAGGGATGGATTGATGGATGGATGGCTGGATGGATGGATGGATGGCTGGATGGATGGATGGCTGGATGGATGGCTGGCTGGAGGGATGGATGGATGGATGGATGGCTGGATGGAGGGATGGCTGGATGGTTGGCTGGCTGGATGGATGGATGGATGGATGGATGGTTGGATGGATGGCTGGATGGAGGGATGGCTGGATGGATGGCTGGCTGGAGGGATGGATGGATGGCTGGATGGATGGCTGGATGGATGGATGGCTTAATGGTTGGCTGGCTGGAGGGATGGATGGATGGATGGATGGCTGGATGAATGGCTGAATGGATGGATGGCTGGATGTATGGCTGGCTGGAGAGATGGATGGATGGATGGATGGCTGGATGGATGGCTGGATGGAGGAATGGCTGGATGGATGGCTGGCTAGAGGGATGGATGGATGGATGGATGGCTGGATGGATGGCTTAATGGATGGATGGCTGGATTAAAGGCTGGCTGGAGGGATGGATGGAAGGATGGCTGGATGGATGGCTGGATGGATGAATGGCTGGATGGATGACTGGCTGGAGGGAAGAATGGATGGATGGATGGCTGGATGGATTGCTGGATGAATGGATGGATGGACGGATGGCTGGATGGATGGCTGGCTGGAGGAATGGATGGATGGCTGGCTGGATGGATGGATGGCTGGATGGATGGCTGGCTGGAGGGATGGATGGATGGCTGGATGGATGGCTGGATGGATTGATGGTTGGATGGATGGCTGGCTGGAGGAATGGATGGATGGATGGATGGCTGGATGGATGGCTGGATGGATGTATGGCTGGATGGATGGCTGGATCATGGCTGGCTGGAGGGATGGATTGATGGATGGATGGCTGGATGGATGCCTGGATGGAGGGATGGCTGGATGGATGGCTGGCTGGAGGGATGGATGGATGGATGGCTGGCTGGATGGATGGCTGGTTGGATGGATGGCTTAATGACTGGATGGCTGGAGGGATGGATGGATGGATGGATGGCTGGATGGTTGGCTGGATCGATGGATGGCTGGATGTATGGCTGGCTGGAGGGATGGATGGATGGATGGATGGCTGGATGGATGGCTGGATGGATGGCTGGATAGGGATGGCTGGATTGATGGCTGGCTGGAGGGATGGATGGATGGATGGATGGCTGGATGGATGGCTGAATGGATGGATGGCTAGATGGATGGCTGGCTGGAGGGATGGATGGATGGATGGATGGCTGGATGGATGGCTGAATGGATGGATGGCTGGATGAATGGCTGTCTGGAGAGATGGATGGATGGATGGATGGATGGCAGGATGGATGGATGGATGGATGGCTGGATGGATGACTGGCTGGAGGGATGGATGGATGGATGGATGGCTGGATGGATGGCTGGATGGATGGATGGCTGGATGGATGGCTGGCTGGAGGGATGGATGGACGGATGGCTGAATGGATGGCTGGATGGATGGCTGGATGGATGGCTGGATGGAAGAATGGCTGGATGGATGGCTGGCAGGAGGGATGGATGGATGGATGGATGTCTGGATGGATGGCCGAATGGATGGCTGGCTGAAGGGATAGATGAATGGATGGCTGGATGGATGGATGGCCGAATGGTTGGCTGGCTGGAGGGATTGATGGATGGATGGATGGCTGGATAGATGGCAGGATGGATGGATGGCTGGATGGATGGCTGGCTGGACGGATGGATTGATGGATGGATGTCTAGATGGGTGACTGGATGGATGGATGGCTGGATGGATGGCAGGCTGAAGGGTTGGATGGATGGATGGATGGCTGGATGGACGGCTGGATGGATGGATGGCTGGATGGATGGCTGGCTGGAGGGATGGATTGATGGATGGATGGCTGGATAGATAGATGGATGGATGGCTGCATGGATGGCTGGCTGGTGTGATGGATGGATGGATGGATGGCTGGATGGTGGGATGGCTGGATGATTGGCTGGCTGGAGGGATGGATGGATGAATGGATGGATGGCTGCATGGATGGCTGGATGGAGGGATGGCTGGATGGATGGCTGGCTGGAGGGATGGATGGCTGGATGGATTGCTGGATGGATGGCTGAATGGTTGGATGGCTTAATGACTGGCTGGCTGGAGGGATGGATGGATGAATGGATGGCTGGATGGATGGCTGGATGGATGGATGGCTGGATGTATGGCTGGCTGAAGAGATGGATGAATGGTTGGATGGCTGGATGGATGGCTGTATGGAGGGATGGCTTGATGGATGGCTGGCTGGAGGGATGGATGGATGGATGGCTGGATGGATGACTGGCTGGAGGGATGGATGGATGGATGGATGGCTGGATGGATGGCTGGATGGATGGATGGCTGGATGGATGGCTGGCTGGAGGGATGGATGGACGGATGGCTGAATGGATGGCTGGATGGATGGCTGGATGGATGGCTGGATGGAAGAATGGCTGGATGGATGGCTGGCAGGAGGGATGGATGGATGGATGGATGTCTGGATGGATGGCCGAATGGATGGCTGGCTGAAGGGATAGATGAATGGATGGCTGGATGGATGGATGGCCGAATGGTTGGCTGGCTGGAGGGATTGATGGATGGATGGATGGCTGAATGGATGGCTGGATAGATGCCAGGATGGATGGATGGCTGGATGGATGGCTGGCTGGACGGATGGATTGATGGATGGATGGCTAGATGGGTGACTGGATGGATGGATGGCTGGATGGATGGCAGGCTGAAGTGTTGGATGGATGGATGGATGGCTGGATGGACGGCTGGATGGATGGATGGCTGGATGGATGGCTGGCTGGAGGGATGGATTGATGGATGGATGCCTGGATGGATAGATGGATGGATGGCTGCATGGATGGCTGGCTGGTGTGATGGATGGATGGATGGATGGCTGGATGGTGGGATGGCTGGATGATTGGCTGGCTGGAGGGATGGATGGATGAATGGATGGATGGCTGCATGGATGGCTGGATGGAGGGATGGCTGGATGGATGGCTGGCTGGAGGGATGGATGGCTGGATGGATTGCTGGATGGATGGCTGAATGGTTGGATGGCTTAATGACTGGCTGGCTGGAGGGATGGATGGATGAATGGATGGCTGGATGGATGGCTGGATGGATGGATGGCTGGATGTATGGCTGGCTGAAGAGATGGATGAATGGTTGGATGGCTGGATGGATGGCTGTATGGAGGGATGGCTTGATGGATGGCTGGCTGGAGGGATGGATGGATGGATGGATGGCTGGATGGATGGATGGATGGCTTGATGGATGGCTTGATGGATGGCTTGCTGGAGGGATGAATGGATGGACGGCTGGATGGATGGCTGGATGGGTGGATGGCTGGATGAAGGCTGGCTGGAGGAATGGATGGATGGATGGCTGGATGGATGGCTGGTTGGATGGATGGCTGGATGCATGACTGGCTGGAGGTATGGATGGATGGATGGATGGCTGGATGGGTGGCTGAATGGATGGATGGCTGGATGGATGACTGGCTGCAAGGAAGGATGGATGGATGGATAGCTGGCTGGTGTGATGGATGGATGGATGGATGGCTGGATGGTGGGATGGCTGGATGATTGGCTGGCTGGAGGGATGGATGGATGAATGGATGGATGGCTGCATGGATGGCTGGATGGAGGGATGGCTGGATGGATGGTTGCATGGATGGCTGGCTGGTGTGATGGATGGATGGATGGATGGCTGGATGGTGGGATGGCTGGATGACTGGCTGGCTGGAGGGATGGATGGATGAATGGATGGATGGCTGCATGGATGGCTGGATGGAGGGATGGCTGGATGGATGGCTGGCTGGAGGGATGGATGGCTGGATGGATTGCTGGATGGATGGCTGGATGGATGGATGGCTGGATGTATGGCTGGCTGAAGAGATGGATGAATGGTTGGATGGCTGGATGGATGGCTGTATGGAGGGATGGCTTGATGGATGGCTGGCTGGAGGGATGGATGGATGGATGGATGGATGGATGGCTTGATGGATGGCTTGATGGATGGCTTGCTGGAGGGATGGATGGATGGACGGCTGGATGGATGGCTGGATGGGTGGATGGCTGGATGAAGGCTGGCTGGAGGAATGGATGGATGGATGGCTGGATGGATGGCTGGTTGGATGGATGGCTGAATGGATGACTGGCTGGAGGTATGGATGGATGGATGGATGGCTGGATGGGTGGCTGAATGGATGGATGGCTGGATGGATGACTGGCTGCAAGAAAGGATGGATGGATGGATGGCTGGATGGATGGCTGGATGGATGGATGGCTGGATGGATGGCTGGCTGGAGGGACGGATGGATGGATGGATGGCTGGATGGATGGTTGGATAGATGGATGGCTGGATGGATGGCTGGCAGGAGGGATGGATGGCTGGATGGATGGCTGGCAGGAGGGATGGATGGATGGATGGATGGCTGGAAGGATGGCAGGATGGATGGATGGCTGGATGGATGGCTGGCTGGAGGGATGGATGGATGGATGGCTGCATCGATGGATGGCCGAATGGATGGCTGGCTGAAGGGATGGATGGATGGATGGATGGCTGAAAGGATGGCTGGATGGATGGATGGCTGGATGGATGGCTGGCTGGAGGGATGGATGAATGGAAGGATGGCTGGATGGATGGCTGGATGGCTGGATGGCTGGATGGATGGCTGGCTGAATGAATGGTTGGATGGCTGGATGGATGGATGGATGGCTGAATGGATGGCTGGATAGATGGCATGATGGATGGATGGATGGATGGATGGCTGGCTGGATGGATTGATTGATGGATGGTGGCTGGATGGGTGGCTGGATGGATGGATGGCTGGATGGATGGCAGGCTGAAGGGATGGATGGATGAATGGATGGCTGGATGGACGGCTGGATGGCTGGATGGCTGGATGGATTCCTGGCTGGAGGGATGGATTGATGGATGGATGGCTGGATGGATAGCTGGATGGATGGCTGCATGGATGGCTGGCTGGTGGGATGGATGGATGGATGGATGGCTGGATGGTGGGATGGCTGGATGGTTGGCTGGCTGGATGGATGACTGGCTGGAAGGAAGGATGGATGGATGGATGGCTGGATGGATGGCTGGATGGATGGATGGATGTCTGGATGGCTGGCTGGATGGATGGATGGCTGGATCATGGCTGGCTGGAGGGATGGATTGATGGATGGATGGCTGGATGGATGCCTGGATGGAGGGATGGCTGGATGGATGGCTGGCTGGAGGGATGGATGGATGGATGGATGGCTGGATGGATGGCTGGATGGATGGATGGCTTAATGACTGGATGGCTGGAGGGATGGATGGATGGATGGATGGCTGGATGGTTGGCTGGATCGATGGATGGCTGGATGTATGGCTGGCTGGAGGGATGGATGGATGCATGGATGGCTGGATGGATGGCTGGATAGGGATGGCTGGATGGATGGCTGGCTGGAGGGATGGATGGATGGATGGATGGCTGGATGGATGGCTGAATGGATGGATGGCTAGATGGATGGCTGGCTTGAGGGATGGATGGATGGATGGATGGCTGGATGGATGGCTGAATGAATGGATGGCTGGATGATTTGGCTGTCTGGAGAGATGGATGGATGGATGGATGGATGGCAGGATGGATGGATGGATGGATGGCTGGATGGATGACTGGCTGGAGGGATGGATGGATGGATGGATGGCTGGATGGATGGCTGGATGGATGGATGGCTGGATGGATGGCTGGCTGGAGGGATGGATGGACGGATGGCTGAATGGATGGCTGGATGGATGGCTGGATGGATGGCTGGATGGAAGAATGGCTGGATGGATGGCTGGCAGGAGGGATGGATGGATGGATGGATGTCTGGATGGATGGCCGAATGGATGGCTGGCTGAAGGGATACATGAATGGATGGCTGGATGGATGGATGGCCGAATGGTTGGCTGGCTGGAGGGATTGATGGATGGATGGATGGCTGAATGGATGGCTGGATAGATGGCAGGATGGATGGATGGCTGGATGGATGGCTGGCTGGACGGATGGATTGATGGATGGATGGCTAGATGGGTGACTGGATGGATGGATGGCTGGATGGATGGCAGGCTGAAGGGTTGGATGGATGGATGGATGGCTGGATGGACGGCTGGATGGATGGATGGCTGGATGGATGGCTGGCTGGAGGGATGGATTGATGGATGGATGGCTGGATGGATAGATGGATGGATGGCTGCATGGATGGCTGGCTGGTGTGATGGATGGATGGATGGATGGCTGGATGGTGGGATGGCTGGATGATTGGCTGGCTGGAGGGATGGATGGATGAATGGATGGATGGCTGCATGGATGGCTGGATGGAGGGATGGCTGGATGGATGGCTGGCTGGAGGGATGGATGGCTGGATGGATTGCTGGATGGATGGCTGAATGGTTGGATGGCTTAATGACTGGCTGGCTGGAGGGATGGATGGATGAATGGATGGCTGGATGGATGGCTGGATGGATGGATGGCTGGATGTATGGCTGGCTGAAGAGATGGATGAATGGTTGGATGGCTGGATGGATGGCTGTATGGAGGGATGGCTTGATGGATGGCTGGCTGGAGGGATGGATGGATGGATGGATGGCTGGATGGATGGATGGATGGCTGGATGGATGGCTTGATGGATGGCTTGCTGGAGGGATGGATGGATGGACGGCTGGATGGATGGCTGGATGGGTGGATGGCTGGATGAAGGCTGGCTGGAGGAACGGATGGATGGATGGCTGGATGGATGGCTGGTTGGATGGATGGCTGGATGGATGACTGGCTGGAGGTATGGATGGATGGATGGATGGCTGGATGGGTGGCTGAATGGATGGATGGCTGGATGGATGACTGGCTGCAAGGAAGGAAGGATGGATGGATGGCTGGATGGATGGCTGGATGGATGGATGGCTGGATGGATGGCTGGCTGGAGGGACGGATGGATGGATGGATGGCTGGATGGATGGTTGGATAGATGGATGGCTGGATGGATGGCTGGCAGGAGGGATGGATGGCTGGATGGATGGCTGGCAGGAGGGATGGATGGATGGATGGATGGCTGGAAGGATGGCAGGATGGATGGATGGCTGGATGGATGGCTGGCTGGAGGGATGGATGGATGGATGGCTGCATGGATGGATGGCCGAATGGATGGCTGGCTGAAGGGATGGATGGATGGATGGATGGCTGAAAGGATTGCTGGATGGATGGATGGCTGGATGGATGGCTGGCTGGAGGGATGGATGAATGGAAGGATGGCTGGATGGATGGCTGGATGGCTGGATGGCTGGATGGATGGCTGGCTGAATGGATGGTTGCATGGCTGGATGGCTGGATGTATGGATGGATGGCTGAATGGATGGCTGGATAGATGGCAGGATGGATGGATGGATGGATGGATGGCTGGCTGGATGGATTGATTGATGGATGGATGGCTGGATGGGTGGCTGGATGGATGGATGGCTGGATGGATGGCAGGCTGAAGGGATGGATGGATGGATGGATGGCTGGATGGACGGCTGGATGGATGGATGGCTGGATGGATGGCTGGCTGGAGGGATGGATTGATGGATGGATGGCTGGATGGATAGCTGGATGGATGGCTGCATGGATGGCTGGCTGGTGGGATGGATGGATGGATGGATGGCTGGATGGTGGGATGGCTGGATGGTTGGCTGGCTGGATGGATGACTGGCTGGAAGGAAGGATGGATGGATGGATGGCTGGATGGATGGCTGGATGGATGGATGGATGTCTGGATGGCTGGCTGGATGGATGGATGAATGGTTGGCTGGATGTATGGATGGATGGCTGGATGGATGGCTGGATGGATGGATGGATGGATGGATGGATGGATGGATGGATGGCTGGATGGATGGATGGATGGATGGCTGGATGGATGGCTGGATGGATGGCTGGATGGATGGATGGATGGATGGATGGATGGATGGATGGATGGATGGATGGCTGGCTGGCTGGATGGATGGCTGGCTGGAGGGGTGGATGGAAGGCTGGCTGGAGGGATGGATGGATGGATGGCTGGATGGATGGCTGGATAGATGGATGGCTGGATGGATGGCTGGCTGGAGGGATGGATGGGTGGCTGGATGGATGGCTGGATTTCCGGAAGGATGGCTGTCTGGAGGGATGGCTGGATGGATGGATGGCTGGATGGATGGCTGGCAGGAGGAATGGATGGATGGATGGGTGGCTGCATGGATGGCTGGATGGATGGCTGGATGGATTGCTGGCTGGAGGAATGGATGGATTAATGGATGGCTGGACGGATGGCTGGATGGATGGAAGGCTGGATGGATGGCTGGCTGGAGGGATGGATGGATGGATGGCTGAATGGATGGCTAGATCGATGGATGGCTGGATGAATGGCTGGCTGGAGGGATGGAGTCATGGATGGATGGCTGGATGGATGGCTGGATGGAAGGATGACTGGATGCATGGCTGGCTGGAGGGATGGATTGAATGATGGATGGCTGGTTGGCTGGCTGGATGGATGGCTGGATGGAGCGATGGATGGATGGATGGATGGCAGGATGGATGGCTGGAAGGATGGATGGCTGGATGGATGGCTGGCTGGAGGGATGGATGGATGGATGGATGGCTGGATGGATGGTTGGACGAATGGATGGCTGGATGGATGGCTGGCTGGAGGGATGGATGGATGGAGGGATGGATGGATGGATGGATGGCTGGATGGAGGGATGGCTGGATGGATGGCTGGCTGGAGGAATGGATGGATGGATGGATGGCTGGATTGATGGCTGGATCGATGGATGGCGGAATGGATGGCTGAATGGATGGCTGGATGGATGGATGGCTGGATGGATAGCTGGCTGGAAAGATGGATGGATGGATGGATGGTCCGATGGACGGCTGGATGGATGGATGGCTGGATGGATGGCTGGCTGGAGGAATGGATTGATGGATGGATGGCTGGATGGATGGCTGGATGGATGGATGGCTGGATGGATGGCTGGCTGGAGGGATGGATGGATGGATGGATGGCTGGATGGAGGGATGGCTGGATGTAGGGTTGGCTGGATGGTTGGCTGGCTGGAGGGATGGGTGGATGGATGGATGGCTGGATGGATGGTTGGCTGGAGGGATGGATGGATGGCTGGATGGACGGCTGGATGGATGGATGGCTGGATGGATGGCTGGCTGGAGGGATGGATTGATGTTTCGATGGCTGGATGGATGGATGGCTGGATGGATGGCTGGCTGGACGGATGGATGGATGGATGGCTGGATGGAGGGATGGCTGGATGGTTGGCTGGCTGGAGGGATGGATGGATGGATGGATGGCTGGATGGATGGCTGGCTGGAGAGATGCATGGATGGATGGATGGCTGGATGGACGGATGGTTCGGATGGATTGCTGGATGGATGTCTGGCTGGAGGGATGGATTGATGGATGGATGGCTGGATGGATGGCTGGATGGATGGATGGCTGGATGGATGGCTGGCAGGAGGGATGGATGGATGGATGGATGGCTGGATGGAGGGATGGCTGGATGGTTGGCTGGCTGGATGGATGGATGGATGGATGGATGGTTGGATGGATGGCTGGATGGATGGATGGCTGGATGGATGGCTGGCTGGAGGGATGGATGGATGGCTGGATGGATGGCTGGATGGATGGATGGCTTAATGGCTGGCTGGCTGGAGGGATGGATGGATGGATGGATGGCTGGATGAATGGCTGAATGGATGGATGGCTGGATGTATGGCTGGCTGGAGAGATGGATGGATGGATGGATGGCTGGATGGATGGCTGGATGGAGGAATGGCTGGATGGATGGCTGGCTAGAGGGATGGATGGATGGATGGATGGCTGGATGGATGGCTTAATGGATGGATGGCTGGATTAAAGGCTGGCTGGAGGGATGGATGGAAGGATGGCTGGATGGATGGCTGGATGGATGAATGGCTGGATGGATGACTGCCTGGAGGGAAGAATGGATGGATGGATGGCTGGATGGATTGCTGGATGGATGGATGGATGGACGGATGGCTGGATGGATGGCTGGCTGGAGGAATGGATGGATGGCTGGCTGGATGGATGGATGGCTGGATGGATGGCTGGCTGGAGGGATGGATGGATGGCTGGATGGATGGCTGGATGGATTGATGGTTGGATGGATGGCTGGCTGGAGGAATGGATGGATGGATGGATGGCTGGATGGATGGCTGGATGGATGTATGGCTGGATGGATGGCTGGCTGGAGGGATGGATGGATGGATGGATGGCTGGATGGACGGCTGGATGGATGGATGGCTGGATCATGGCTGGCTGGAGGGATGGATTGATGGATGGATGGCTGGATGGATGCCTGGATGGAGGGATGGCTGGATGGATGGCTGGCTGGAGGGATGGATGGATGGATGGATGGCTGGATGGATGGCTGGATGGATGGATGGCTTAATGACTGGATGGCTGGAGGGATGGATGGATGGATGGATGGCTGGATCGATGGATGGCTGGATGTATGGCTGGCTGGAGGGATGGATGGATGGATGGATGGCTGGATGGATGGCTGGATAGGGATGGCTGGATGGATGGCTGGCTGGAGGGATGGATGGATGGATGGATGGCTGGATGGATGGCTGAATGGATGGATGGCTAGATGGATGGCTGGCTGGAGGGATGGATGGATGGATGGATGGCTGGATGGATGGCTGAATGGATGGATGGCTGGATGAATGGCTGTCTGGAGAGATGGATGGATGGATGAATGGATGGCAGGATGGATGGATGGATGGATGGCTGGATGGATGACTGGCTGGAGGGATGGATGGATGGATGGATGGATGGCTGGATGGATGGCTGGATGGATGGATGGCTGGATGGATGGCTGGCTGGAGGGATGGATGGACGGATGGCTGAATGGATGGCTGGATGGATGGCTGGATGGATGGCTGGATGGAAGAATGGCTGGATGGATGGCTGGCAGGAGGGATGGATGGATGGATGGATGTCTGGATGGATGGCCGAATGGATGGCTGGCTGAAGGTATCGATGAATGGATGGCTGGATGGATGGATGGCCGAATGGTTGGCTGGCTGGAGGGATTGATGGATGGATGGATGGCTGAATGGATGGCTGGATAGATGGCAGGATGGATGGATGGCTGGATGGATGGCTGGCTGGACGGATGGATTGATGGATGGATGGCTAGATGGGTGACTGGATGGATGGATGGCTGGATGGATGGCAGGCTGAAGGGTTGGATGGATGGATGGATGGCTGGATGGACGGCTGGATGGATGGATGGCTGGATGGATGTCTGGCTGGAGGGATGGATTGATGGATGGATGGCTGGATGGATAGATGGATGGATGGCTGCATGGATGGCTGGCTGGTGTGATGGATGGATGGATGGATGGCTGGATGGTGGGATGGCTGGATGATTGGCTGGCTGGAGGGATGGATGGATGAAAGGATGGATGGCTGCATGGATGGCTGGATGGAGGGATGGCTGGATGGATGGCTGGCTGGAGGGATGGATGGCTGGATGGATTGCTGGATGGATGGCTGAATGGTTGGATGGCTTAATGACTGGCTGGCTGGAGGGATGGATGGATGAATGGATGGCTGGATGGATGGCTGGATGGATGGATGGCTGGATGTATGGCTGGCTGAAGAGATGGATGAATGGTTGGATGGCTGGATGGATGGCTGTATGGAGGGATGGCTTGATGGATGGCTGGCTGGAGGGATGGATGGATGGATGGATGGCTGGATGGATGGATGGATGGCTTGATGGATGGCTTGATGGATGGCTTGCTGGAGGGATGGATGGATGGACGGCTGGATGGATGGCTGGATGGGTGGATGGCTGGATGAAGGCTGGCTGGAGGAATGGATGGATGGATGGCTGGATGGATGGCTGGTTGGATGGATGGCTGGATGAATGACTGGCAGGAGGTATGGATGGATGGATGGATGGCTGGATGTGTGGCTGAATGGATGGATGGCTGGATGGATGACTGGCTGCAAGGAAGGATGGATGGATGGATGGCTGGATGGATGGCTGGATGGATGGATGGCTGGATGGATGGCTGGCTGGAGGGACGGATGGATGGATGGATGGCTGGATGGATGGTTGGATAGATGGATGGCTGGATGGATGGCCGGCAGGAGGGATGGATGGCTGGATGGATGGCTGGCAGGAGGGATGGATGGATGGATGGATGGCTGGAAGGATGGCAGGATGGATGGATGGCTGGATGGATGGCTGGCTGGAGGGATGGATGGATGGATGGCTGCATGGATGGATGGCCGAATGGATGGCTGGCAGGAGGGATGGATGGCTGGATGGATGGCTGGCAGGAGGGATGGATGGATGGATGGATGGCTGGAAGGATGGCAGGATGGATGGATGGCTGGATGGATGGCTGGCTGGAGGGATGGATGGATGGATGGCTGCATGGATGGATGGCCGAATGGATGGCTGGCTGGAGGGATGGATGAATGGATGGATGGCTGGATGGATGGCTGGATGGCTGGATGGCTGGATGGATGGCTGGCTGAATGGATAGTTGGATGGCTGGATGGCTGGATGGATGGATGGATGGCTGAATGGATGGCTGGATAGATGGCAGGATGGATGGATGGATGGATGGATGGCTGGCTGGATGGATTGATTGATGGATGGATGGCTGGATGGGTGGCTGGATGGATGGATGGCTGGATGGATGGCAGGCTGAAGGGATGGATGGATGGATGGATGGATGGCTGGATGGACGGCTGGATGGATGGATGGCTGGATGGATGGCTGGCTGGAGGGATGGATTGATGGATGGATGGCTGGATGGATAGCTGGATGGATGGCTGCATGGATGGCTGGCTGGTGGGATGGATGGATGGATGGATGGCTGGATGGTGGGATGGCTGGATGGTTGGCTGGCTGGATGGATGACTGGCTGGAAGGAAGGATGGATGGATGGATGGCTGGATGGATGGCTGGATGGATGGATGGCTGGATGGATGGCTGGCAGGAGGGATGGATGGATGGCTGGAAGGATGGCAGGATGGATGGATGGCTGGATGGATGGCTGGCTGGAGGGATGGATGGATGGATGGCTGGATGGATGGATGGCCGAATGGATGGCTGGCTGAAGGGATGGATGGATGGATGGATGGCTGAATGGATGGCTGGATGGATGGATGGCTGGATTGGTGGCTGGCTGGAGGGATGGATGAATGGATGGATGGCTGGATGGATGACTGGATGGCTGGATGGCTGGATGGATGGCTGGCTGGGCGGGTGGATTGATGGATGGATGGCTGGATGGATGGCTGGATGGATGGATGGATTGCTGGCTGGCTGGCTGGAGGTATGGATGGATGGATGAATGGCTGGATAGATGGCTGTTGGAGGGACGGATGGATGGATGGATGGCTGGATGGATGGTTGGATGGATGGATGGCTGGATGGATGGCTGGCAGGAGGGATGGATGGATGGATGGATGGCTGGAAGGATGGCAGGAAGAATGGATGGCTGGATGGATGGCTGGCTGGAGGGATGGATGGATGGATGGCTGGATGGATGGATGGCCGAATGGATGGCTGGCTGAAGGGATGGATGGATGGATGGCTGAATGGATGGCTGGATGGATGGATGGCTGGATGGATGGCTGGCTGGAGGGATGGATGAATGGATGGATGGCTGGATGGATGGCTGGATGGCTGGATGGCTGGTTGGATGGCTGGCTGGGCGGGTGGATTGATGGATGGATGGCTGGATGGATGGCTGGATGGATGGATGGATGGATGGCTGGCTGGCTGGAGGTATGGATGGATGGATGAATGGCTGGATAGATGGCTGGATGGCGAGATGGATGAATGCATGGATGGCTGGATGGATGGCTGGATGGAGGGATGGCTGGCTGGATGGTTGGCTGGAGGGATGGATGGATGGACGGATGGCTGGATGGATGGCAGGATGGATGGATGGCTGGATGGACGGCTTGCTGGAGGGATGGATTGATGGATGGATGGCTGGATGGATGGCTGGATGGATAGATGGCTGGATGAATGGCTGGCTGGAGGTATGGATGGATGGATGGATGGCTGGATGGATGGCTGGATGGATGGATGGCTGGATGGATGACTCGCTGGCGGGATGGATGGATGGATGGATGGCTGGATGGATGGCTGGATGGATGGATGGCTGGATGGATGGATGGATGGATGGATGGATGGATGGCAGGATGGATGGATGGGTGGATGGATGGATGGCTGGATGGCTGGAAGGCTGGATGGATGGATGGCTGGATGGATGGCTGGAAGGATGAATGGATGGATGGATGGATAGCTGGATGGATGGCTGGATGTAGGGATAGCTGGAGGGATGGATGGATGACTGGATGGATGGCTGGAATGGATGGATGGCTGGAAGGATTGCTGGCTGGAGGAATGGATGGATGGATGGATGGCTGGATGGATGGCAGGATGGATGGATGGCTGGATGGATGGTTGGCTGGAGGGATGGATGGATGGATGGCTGAATGGATGGCAGGATGGATGGATGGCTGGATGGATGGCTGGCTGGAGGGATGGATGGCTGGATGGACGGCTGGATGGATGGAGGGCTGGATGGATGGCTGGCTGGAGGGATGGATTGATGGAAGGATGGCTGGATGGATGGCTGGATGGATGGATGGCTGGATGGATGGCTGGCTGGAGGGATGGATGGATGGATGGCTGGATGGAGGGATGGATGGATGGAAAGATGGCTGGATGGATGGCTGGATGGATGGATGGCTGGATGGATGGCTGGCAGGAGGGATCGATGGATGGATGGATGGCTGGATGGATGGCTGGATGGATGGCTGGCTGGAGCGATGGATGAATGGATGGCTGGATGGATGGATGGCCGAATGGTTGGCTGGCTGGAGGGATGGATGAATGGATGGATGGCCGAATGGATGGCTGGACAGATGGCAGGATGGATGGATGGCTGGATGGATGGCTGGCTGGATGGATGGATTGATGGATGGATGGCTGGATGGATGGCTGGATGGATGGATGGCTGGATGGATGGCAGGCTGAAGGGATGGATGGATCGATCGATGGCTGGATGGACGGCTGGTTGGATAGATGGCTGGATGGATGGCTGGCTGGAGGGATGGATTGATGGATGGATGGCTGGATGGATAGCTGGATGGATGGCTGGATGGATGACTGGCTGGGGGGATGGATGGATGGATGGATGGCTGGATGGAGGGAAGGCTGGTTGGTTGGCTGGCTGGAGGGATGGATGGATGGATGGATGGATGGCTGGATGGATGGCTGGATGGATGGCTGGATGGAGGGATGGCTGGATGGATTGCTGGCTGGATGGATGGATGGCTGGATGGATGGCTGGATGGATGGATGGATGCATGGATGGCTTAATGACTGGCTGGCTGGAGGGATGGATGGATGGATGGATGGCTGGATGGATGGCTGGATGGAAGGATGGCTGGATGTATGGCTGGCTGGAGAGATGGATGAATGGTTGGATGGCTGGATGGATGGCTGGATGCAGGGATGGCAGGATGGATGACTTGCTGGAGGGTTGGATGGATGGATGGTTGGCTGGATGGGTGGCTGGATGGATGGATGGCTGGATGGATGGCTGGCTGGAGCGAAGGATGAATGGATGGATGGCTGGATGGATGGCTTGATGGATGGATGGCTGGATGGATGGCTGGCTGGAGGGACGGATGGATGGCTGGATGGATGGTGGGATGGATGGATGGCTGGATGGATGGCTGGCAGGAGGGATAGATGGATGGATGGATGGGTGAATGGATGGTGGATGGATGGATGGCTGGATGGAGGGATGGCTGGATGGTTGGCTGGCTGGATTGATGGATGGATGGATGGATGGCTGGATGTAAGGCTCGCTGGAGAGATGGATGAAAGGTTGGATGGCTGGATGGATGTCTGGATGGAGGGCTGGCAGGATGAATGTCTGGCTGGAGGGATGGATGGATGGATGGATGGCTGGATGGGTGGCTGGATGGATGGATGGCTGGATGGATGGCTGGCTGCAGGGAAGGATGGATGGATCGATGGCTGGATGGATGGCTTATGGATGGATGGCTGAATGGATGGCTGGCTGGAGGGAAGGATGGATGGATGGATGGCTGGATGGATGGTTGGATGGATGGATGGCTGGATGGATGGCTTGCAGGAGGGATGGATGGATGGATGGATGGCTGGATGGAGGGATGGATGGATGGATGGATGGCTGGATGGATGGCTGGATGGATGGATGGCTGGATGGATGGCTGGCAGGAGGGATCGATGGATGGATGGATGGCTGGATGGATGGCTGGATGGATGGCTGGCTGGAGCGATGGATGAATGGATGGCTGGATGGATGGATGGCCGAATGGTTGGCTGGCTGGAGGGATGGATGAATGGATGGATGGCCGAATGGATGGCTGGACAGATGGCAGGATGGATGGATGGCTGGATGGATGGCTGGCTGGATGGATGGATTGATGGATGGATGGCTGGATGGATGGCTGGATGGATGGATGGCTGGATGGATGGCAGGCTGAAGGGATGGATGGATGGATCGATGGCTGGATGGACGGCTGGTTGGATAGATGGCTGGATGGATGGCTGGCTGGAGGGATGGATTGATGGAGGGATGGCTGGCTGGATGGTTGGCTGGAGGGATGGATGGATGGACGGATGGCTGGATGGATGGCAGGATGGATGGATGGCTGGATGGACGGCTTGCTGGAGGGATGGATTGATGGATGGATGGCTGGATGGATGGCTGGATGGATAGATGGCTGGATGAATGGCTGGCTGGAGGTATGGATGGATGGATGGATGGCTGGATGGATGGCTGGATGGATGGATGGCTGGATGGATGACTCGCTGGCGGGATGGATGGATGGATGGATGGCTGGATGGATGGCTGGATGGATGGATGGCTGGATGGATGGATGGATGGATGGATGGATGGATGGCAGGATGGATGGATGGGTGGATGGATGGATGGCTGGATGGCTGGAAGGCTGGATGGATGGATGGCTGGATGGATGGCTGGAAGGATGAATGGATGGATGGATGGATAGCTGGATGGATGGCTGGATGTAGGGATAGCTGGAGGGATGGATGGATGACTGGATGGATGGCTGGAATGGATGGATGGCTGGAAGGATTGCTGGCTGGAGGAATGGATGGATGGATGGATGGCTGGATGGATGGCAGGATGGATGGATGGCTGGATGGATGGTTGGCTGGAGGGATGGATGGATGGATGGCTGAATGGATGGCAGGATGGATGGATGGCTGGATGGATGGCTGGCTGGAGGGATGGATGGCTGGATGGACGGCTGGATGGATGGAGGGCTGGATGGATGGCTGGCTGGAGGGATGGATTGATGGAAGGATGGCTGGATGGATGGCTGGATGGATGGATGGCTGGATGGATGGCTGGCTGGAGGGATGGATGGATGGATGGCTGGATGGAGGGATGGATGGATGGAAAGATGGCTGGATGGATGGCTGGATGGATGGATGGCTGGATGGATGGCTGGCAGGAGGGATCGATGGATGGATGGATGGCTGGATGGATGGCTGGATGGATGGCTGGCTGGAGCGATGGATGAATGGATGGCTGGATGGATGGATGGCCGAATGGTTGGCTGGCTGGAGGGATGGATGAATGGATGGATGGCCGAATGGATGGCTGGACAGATGGCAGGATGGATGGATGGCTGGATGGATGGCTGGCTGGATGGATGGATTGATGGATGGATGGCTGGATGGATGGCTGGATGGATGGATGGCTGGATGGATGGCAGGCTGAAGGGATGGATGGATCGATCGATGGCTGGATGGACGGCTGGTTGGATAGATGGCTGGATGGATGGCTGGCTGGAGGGATGGATTGATGGATGGATGGCTGGATGGATAGCTGGATGGATGGCTGGATGGATGACTGGCTGGGGGGATGGATGGATGGATGGATGGCTGGATGGAGGGAAGGCTGGTTGGTTGGCTGGCTGGAGGGATGGATGGATGGATGGATGGATGGCTGGATGGATGGCTGGATGGATGGCTGGATGGAGGGATGGCTGGATGGATTGCTGGCTGGATGGATGGATGGCTGGATGGATGGCTGGATGGATGGATGGATGCATGGATGGCTTAATGACTGGCTGGCTGGAGGGATGGATGGATGGATGGATGGCTGGATGGATGGCTGGATGGAAGGATGGCTGGATGTATGGCTGGCTGGAGAGATGGATGAATGGTTGGATGGCTGGATGGATGGCTGGATGCAGGGATGGCAGGATGGATGACTTGCTGGAGGGTTGGATGGATGGATGGTTGGCTGGATGGGTGGCTGGATGGATGGATGGCTGGATGGATGGCTGGCTGGAGCGAAGGATGAATGGATGGATGGCTGGATGGATGGCTTGATGGATGGATGGCTGGATGGATGGCTGGCTGGAGGGACGGATGGATGGCTGGATGGATGGTGGGATGGATGGATGGCTGGATGGATGGCTGGCAGGAGGGATAGATGGATGGATGGATGGGTGAATGGATGGTGGATGGATGGATGGCTGGATGGAGGGATGGCTGGATGGTTGGCTGGCTGGAGGGATGGATGGATGGATGGATGGCTGGATGTAAGGCTCGCTGGAGAGATGGATGAAAGGTTGGATGGCTGGATGGATGTCTGGATGGAGGGCTGGCAGGATGAATGTCTGGCTGGAGGGATGGATGGATGGATGGATGGCTGGATGGGTGGCTGGATGGATGGATGGCTGGATGGATGGCTGGCTGCAGGGAAGGATGGATGGATCGATGGCTGGATGGATGGCTTATGGATGGATGGCTGAATGGATGGCTGGCTGGAGGGAAGGATGGATGGATGGATGGCTGGATGGATGGTTGGATGGATGGATGGCTGGATGGATGGCTTGCAGGAGGGATGGATGGATGGATGGATGGCTGGATGGAGGGATGGATGGATGGATGGATGGCTGGATGGATGGCTGGATGGATGGATGGCTGGATGGATGGCTGGCAGGAGGGATCGATGGATGGATGGATGGCTGGATGGATGGCTGGATGGATGGCTGGCTGGAGCGATGGATGAATGGATGGCTGGATGGATGGATGGCCGAATGGTTGGCTGGCTGGAGGGATGGATGAATGGATGGATGGCCGAATGGATGGCTGGACAGATGGCAGGATGGATGGATGGCTGGATGGATGGCTGGCTGGATGGATGGATTGATGGATGGATGGCTGGATGGATGGCTGGATGGATGGATGGCTGGATGGATGGCAGGCTGAAGGGATGGATGGATGGATCGATGGCTGGATGGACGGCTGGTTGGATAGATGGCTGGATGGATGGCTGGCTGGAGGGATGGATTGATGGATGGATGGCTGGATGGATAGCTGGATGGATGGCTGGATGGATGGCTGGCTGGGGGGATGGATGGATGGATGGATGGCTGGATGGAGGGAAGGCTGGTTGGTTGGCTGGCTGGAGGGATGGATGGATGGATGGATGGATGGCTGGATGGATGGCTGGATGGAGGGATGGCTGGATGGATGGCTGGCTGGATGGATGGATGGCTGGATGGATGGCTGGATGGATGGATGGATGCATGGATGGCTTAATGACTGGCTGGCTGGAGGGATGGATGGATGGATGGATGGCTGGATGGATGGCTGGATGGAAGGATGGCTGGATGTATGGCTGGCTGGAGAGATGGATGAATGGTTGGATGGCTGGATGGATGGCTGGATGCAGGGATGGCAGGATGGATGACTTGCTGGAGGGTTGGATGGATGGATGGTTGGCTGGATGGGTGGCTGGATGGATGGATGGCTGGATGGATGGCTGGCTGGAGCGAAGGATGAATGGATGGATGGCTGGATGGATGGCTTGATGGATGGATGGCTGGATGGATGGCTGGCTGGAGGGACGGATGGATGGCTGGATGGATGGTGGGATGGATGGATGGCTGGATGGATGGCTGGCAGGAGGGATAGATGGATGGATGGATGGCTGAATGGATGGTGGATGGATGGATGGCTGGATGGAGGGATGCCTGGTTGGTTGGCTGGCTGGAGGGATGGATGGATGGATGGATGGCTGGATGTAAGGCTCGCTGGAGAGATGGATGAAAGGTTGGATGGCTGGATGGATGTCTGGATGGAGGGCTGGCAGGATGAATGTCTGGCTGGAGGGATGGATGGATGGATGGATGGCTGGATGGGTGGCTGGATGGATGGATGGCTGGATGGATGGCTGGCTGCAGGGAAGGATGGATGGATCGATGGCTGGATGGATGGCTGTATGGATGGATGGCTGAATGGATGGCTGGCTGGAGGGAAGGATGGATGGATGGATGGCTGGATGGATGGTTGGATGGATGGATGGCTGGATGGATGGCTTGCAGGAGGGATGGATGGATGGATGGGTGGCTGGATGGAGGGATGGATGGATGGATGGATGGATGGCTGGATGGATGGCTGGATGGATGGATGGCTGGATGGATGGCTGGCAGGAGGGATCGATGGATGGATGGATGGCTGGATGGATGGCTGGATGGATGGCTGGCTGGAGCGATGGATGAATGGATGGCTGGATGGATGGATGGCCGAATGGTTGGCTGGCTGGAGGGATGGATGAATGGATGGATGGCCGAATGGATGGCTGGACAGATGGCAGGATGGATGGATGGCTGGATGGATGGCTGGCTGGATGGATGGATTGATGGATGGATGGCTGGATGGATGGCTGGATGGATGGATGGCTGGATGGATGGCAGGCTGAAGGGATGGATGGATGGATCGATGGCTGGATGGACGGCTGGTTGGATAGATGGCTGGATGGATGGCTGGCTGGAGGGATGGATTGATGGATGGATGGCTGGATGGATAGCTGGATGGATGGCTGGATGGATGGCTGGCTGGGGGGATGGATGGATGGATGGATGGCTGGATGGAGGGAAGGCTGGTTGGTTGGCTGGCTGGAGGGATGGATGGATGGATGGATGGATGGCTGGATGGATGGCTGGATGGAGGGATGGCTGGATGGATGGCTGGCTGGATGGATGGATGGCTGGATGGATGGCTGGATGGATGGATGGATGCATGGATGGCTTAATGACTGGCTGGCTGGAGGGATGGATGGATGGATGGCTGGATGGATGGCTGGATGGAAGGATGGCTGGATGTATTGCTGGCTGGAGAGATGGATGAATGGTTGGATGGCTGGATGGATGGCTGGATGCAGGGATGGCAGGATGGATGACTTGCTGGAGGGTTGGATGGATGGATGGTTGGCTGGATGGGTGGCTGGATGGATGGATGGCTGGATGGATGGCTGGCTGGAGCGAACGATGAATGGATGGATGGCTGGATGGATGGCTTGATGGATGGATGGCTGGATGGATGGCTGGCTGGAGGGACGGATGGATGGCTGGATGGATGGTGGGATGGATGGATGGCTGGATGGATGGCTGGCAGGAGGGATAGATGGATGGATGGATGGCTGAATGGATGGTGGATGGATGGATGGCTGGATGGAGGGATGGCTGGTTGGTTGGCTGGCTGGAGGGATGGATGGATGGATGGATGGCTGGATGTAAGGCTGGCTGGAGAGATGGATGAATGGTTGGATGGCTGGATGGATGTCTGGATGGAGGGCTGGCAGGATGAATGTCTGGCTGGAGGGATGGATGGATGGATGGATGGCTGGATGGGTGGCTGGATGGATGGATGGCTGGATGGATGGCTGGCTGCAGGGAAGGATGGATGGATCGATGGCTGGATGGATGGCTGTATGGATGGATGGCTGAATGGATGGCTGGCTGGAGGGAAGGATGGATGGATGGATGGCTGGATGGATGGTTGGATGGATGGATGGCTGGATGGATGGCTTGCAGGAGGGATAGATGGATGGATGGATGGCTGGATGGATGGCTGGATGGATGGATGGCTGGATGGATGGCTGGCTGGAGGGATGGATGGATGGATGTCTGGATGGATGGCCGAATGGATGGCTGGCTGAAGGGATGGATGGATGGCTGAATGGATGGCTGGATGGACGGATGGCTGGATTAGTGGCTGGCTGGAGGGATGGATGAATGGATGGATGGCTGGATGGATGACTGGATGGCTGGATGGCTGGATGGATGGCTGGCTGGGCGGGTGGATTGATGGATGGATGGCTGGATGGATGGATGGCTGGATGGATGGCTGGCTGGAGGGATGGATGGATGGATGGATGCATGGATGAATGGCTGGATGGATGGCTGGATGGATGGCTGGATGGATGGCTGGATGGATGGATGGGCGGATGGATGGATGGCTGGATGGATGGGGGATGGATGGATGGCTGGATGGATGGCTGGCTGGAGGGATGGATGGATGGATGGCTGGCTGGAGGGATGGATGGATGGATGGCTTGATGGATGGCTGGATAGTTGGATGGCTGGATGGCTGGCTGGCTGGAGAGATGGATGAATGGATGGGTGGCTGAATGGATGGCTGGATGGATGGATGTCCGGATGGATGGCTGGCTGGAGGGATAGATGGTTGGATGGATGGCTGGATGGATGTCTGGATGGATGGATGGCTGGATGGATGGCTGGCTGAAGGGATGGATGGATGGATGGATGGCTGGATGGATGGCTGGCTGGAGGGATGGATGGATGGATGGCTGGATGGATGGCTGGATGGATGGCTGGATGGATTGCTGGCTGGAGGAATGGATGGATTAATGAATGGCTGGACGGATGGCTGGATGGATGGAAAGCTGGATGGATGGCTGGCTGTAGGGATAGATGGTTGGATGGATGGCTGGATGGATGTCTGGATGGATGGATGGCTGGATGGATGGCTGGCTGAAGGGATGGAAGGATGGATGGATGGCTGGATGGATGGCTGGCTGGAGGGATGGATGGATGGATGGCTGGATGGATGGCTGGATGGATGGCTGGATGGATTGCTGGCTGGAGGAATGGATGGATTAATGAATGGCTGGACGGATGGCTGGATGGATGGAAAGCTGGATGGCTGGCTGGCTGGAGGAATGGATGGATGTCTGGCTGAATGGATGGCAAGATCGATGGCTGGCTGGATGGATGGCTGGCTGGAGGAATGGAGTCATGGATGGATGGCCGGATTGACGGCTGGATGGAAGGATGGCTGGATGCATGGCTGGCTGGAGGGATGGATTGATGGATGGTTGTCTGGATGGCTGGCTGGATGGATGGATGGATCGATGGATGGCTGGCTGGAGGGATGGATGGATGGATGGATGGATGGCTGGATGGATGGCTGGATGGAGGGATGGCTGGATGGTTGGCTGGCTGGAGGGATGGATGGATGGCTGGATGGATGGCTGGATGGAGGGATGGCTGGATGGATGGCTGGCTGGAGGGATGGATGGATGGATTATTGGCTGGATGGATGGCTGGATGGAGGGATGGCTGGATGGGCGGCTGGCTGGAGGGATGGTTGGATGGCTGGATGGATGGCTGGATGGAGGGATGACTGGCTGGAGTGACGGATGGATGGATGGCTGGATGGATGGCTGTATGGAGGGATGGCTGGATGGAAGGCTGGCTGGATGGATGGATGGCTGGATGGATGGATGGATGGACGGATGGATGGAGGGATGGCCTGATGGATATCTGGCTGGAGGGATGGATGGATGGATGGCTGGATGGATGTCTGCATGGAGGAATGGTTGGATGGGTGGATTGCTGGAGGGATGGATGGCTGGATGGATGGCTGGATGGATGGCTGGATGGATGGACGGCTGGATGGGCGATTGGCTGGAGGGATGGATGGATGGATGGCTGGATGGATGGCTGGATGGATGGCTGGATGGATGGATGGCTGGATGGATGGATGGCTGGAGTGATGGATGGGTGGATGGTTCGATGGATGGCTAGCTGGATGGATGGCTGGATGGATGGCTGGCTGGAGGGATTGAAGGATGGTTGGATGGCTGGATGGATGGCTGGATGGATGGCTGGATGGACGGATGGATGGATGGATGGCTGGATGGATGGATGGATGGATGGATGGATGGATGGATGGATGGATGGATGGATGGATGGATGGATGGCTGGATGGATGGCTGGATGTATGGATGGCTGGATGGATGGCTGGCTGGAGGGATAGATGGATGGATGGCTGGCTGGAGGGATGGCTGGATGGATGGCTGGATGGATGGCTGGAGAAATGGATGGATGGGTGGGTGGCGGGGTGGATGGCTGGATGGATGGATGTCCGGATGGTTGGCTGGCTGGAGGGATGGATGGATGGATGGATGGCTGGATGGATGTCTGGATGAATGGATGGCTGGATGGATGGCTGGCTGGTGGGATGGATGGATGGATGGATGGCTGGATGGATGGCTGGATGGATGGATGGCTGGATGGATGGCTGGCTGGAGGGATGGATGGATGGATGGCTGGATGGATGGCTGGATGGATGGCTGGATGGATTGTTTGCTGGAGGAATGGATGGATTAATGAATGGCTGGACGGATGGCTTGATGGATGGAAGGCTGGATGGATGGCTGGCTGGAGGGATGGATGGATGGCTGGCTGAATGGATGGCTAGATCGAAGGATGGTTGGATGGATGGCTGGCTGGAGGAATGGAGTCATGGATGGATGGCCGGATGGACGGCTGGATGGAAGGATGGCTGGATGCATGGCTGGCTGGAGGGATGGATTGATGGATGGATGGCTGGATGGCTGGCTGCATGGATGGATGGCTCGATGGACGGCTGGCTGGAGGGATGGATGGATGGCTGGATGGATGGCTGGTTGGAGGGATGGCTGGATGGTTGGCTGGTTGGAGGGATGGATGGATGGCTGGATTGATGGCTGGATGGTGGGGTGGCTGGATGGATGGCTGGCTGGAGGGATGGATGGATGGATTATTGGCTGGATGGATGGCTGGATGGAGGGATGGCTGTATGGGTGGCTGGATGTAGGGATGGATGGATGGCTGGATGGACGGCTGGATGGAGGGATGGCTGGCTGGATGGCTGGCTGAAGGGATGGATGGATGGATGGATGGCTGGATGGATGGCTGGATGGAGGGATGGCTGGATGGATGGCTGGCTGGAGGGATGGATGGATGGATGAATGGCCGAATGGATGGCTGGATGGATGGCTGGCTGGAGGGATGGAAGGATGGATGGAAGGCTGGATGGACGGCTGGATGGATGGCTGGATGTCTGGATGGCTGGCTGGATGGATGGATGGCTGGTTGGCTGGATGGATGGATGGAAGGCTGGATGGATGGATGGATGGACGGATGGATGGAGGGATGAATGGATGGATGGATGGCTGGATGGATGGCTGGATGGATGGATGGCTGGATGGATGGATGGATGCATGGATGCCTGGATATATGGCTGGCTGGATGGATGGATGGATGGCTGGATGGATGGCTGGATGGATGGCAGGATGGATGGATGGACGGATGGATGGATGGCTGGATGGATGGCGGGATGGATGGATGGCTGGATGGATGGATGGCTGGCTGGAGGGATGGATGGATGGATGGCTGGCTGGAGGGATGGATGGATGGATGGCTGGATGGATGGCTGGATAGATGGATGGCTGGATGGCTGGCTGGCTGGAGAGATGGATGGATGGATGGGTGGCTGAATGGATGGCTGAATGGATGGATGTCCGGAGGGATGGCTGGCTGGAGGGATAGATGGCTGGATGGATGGCTGGCTGGAGGGATGGATGGATGGACGGATGGCTGGATGGATGGCTGGCTGGAGGGATGGATGGATGGATGGATGGCTGGATGGATGGCTGGATGGATGGCTGGATGGATTGCTGGCTGGAGGAATGGATGGATTAATGAATGGCTGGACGGATGGCTGAATGGATCGAAGGCTGGATGGATGGCTGGCTGGAGGGATGGATGGATGGCTGGCTGAATGGATGGCTAGATCGATGGATGGCTGGATGGATGGCTGGCTGGAGGAATGGAGTCATGGATGGATGGCCGGATGGACGGCTGGATGGAAGGATGGCTGGATGCATGGCTGGCTGGAGGGATGGATTGATGGATGGTTGTCTGGATGGCTGGCTGGATGGATGGATGGCTCGATGGATGGCTGGCTGGAGGGATGGATGAATGGATGGATGGCTGGATGGATGGCTGGATGGAGGGATGGCTGGATGGTTGGCTGGCTGGAGGGATGGATGGATGGCTAAGTGGATGGCTGGATGGAGGGATGGCTGGAGGAATGGCTGGCTGGAGGGATGGATGGATGGATTATTGGCTGGATGGATGGCTGGATGGAGGGATGGCTGGATGGGTGGCTGGCTGGAGGGATGGATGGATGGCTGGATGGATGGCTGGATGGAGGGATGACTGGCTGGAGTGACGGATGGATGGATGGTTGGATGGATGGCTGTATGGAGGGATGGCTGGATGGAAGGCTGGCTGGATGGATGGATGGCTGGATGGATGGATGGATGGACGGATGGATGGAGGGATGGCTGGATGGATATCTGGCTGGAGGGATGGATGGAATGATGGATGGCTGGATGGATGGCTGAATGGAGGAATGGTTGGATGGATGGATTGCTGGAGGGATGGATGGCTGGATGGATGGATTGATGGATGGATGGCTGGATGGATGGCTGGATGGATGGATGGCTGGATGGATGGCAGGCTGAAGGGATGGATGGATGGATCGATGGCTGGATGGACGGCTGGTTGGATAGATGGCTGGATGGATGGCTGGCTGGAGGGATGGATTGATGGATGGATGGCTGGATGGATAGCTGGATGGATGGCTGGATGGATGGCTGGCTGGTGGGATGGATGGATGGATGGATGGCTGGATGGAGGGAAGGCTGGTTGGTTCGCTGGCTGGAGGGATGGATGGATGGATGGATGGATGGATGGCTGGATGGATGGCTGGATGGAGGGATGGCTGGATGGATGGCTGGCTGGATGGATGGATGGCTGGATGGATGGCTGGATGGTTGGATGGATGCATGGATGGCTTAATGACTGGCTGGCTGGAGGGATGGATGGATGGATGGATGGCTGGATGGATGGCTGGATGGAAGGATGGCTGGATGGATGAGTGGCTGGAGAGATGGATGAATGGTTGGATGGCTGGATGGATGGCTGGATGCAGGGATGGCAGGATGGATGACTGGCTGGAGGGTTGGATGGATGGATGGTTGGCTGGATGGGTGGCTGGTTGGATGGATGGCTGGATGGATGGCTGGCTGGAGCGAAGGATGGATGGATGGATGGCTGGATGGATGGCTTGATGGATGGATGGCTTGATGGATGGCTGGCTGGAGGGACGGATGGATGGCTGGATGGATGGTTGGATGGATGGATGGCTGGATGGATGGCTGGCAGGAGGGATAGATGGATGGATGGATGGCTGGATGGATGGCTGGATGGATGGATGGCTGGATTGAGGGATGGCTGGTTGGTTGGCTGGCTGGAGGGATGGATGGATGGATGGCTGGATTTAAGGCTGGCTGGAGAGACGGATGAATGGTTGGATGGCTGGATGGATGTCTGGATGGAGGGCTGGCAGGATGAATGTCTGGCTGGAGGGATGGATGGATGGATGGATGGCTGGATGGGTGGCTGGATGGATGGATGGCTGGATGGATGGCTGGCTGCAGGGAAGGATGGATGGATGGATGGCTGAATGGATGGCTGTATGGATGGATGGCTGAATGGATGGCTGGCTGGAGGGAAGGATGGATGGATGGATGGCTGGATGGATGGTTGAATGGATGGCTGGATGGATGGCTGGCAGGAGGGATAGATGGATGGATTGATGGCTGGATGGATGGCTGGATGGATGGATGGCTGGATGGATGGCTGGCTGGAGGGATGGATGGATGGATGTCTGGATGGATGGCCGAATGGATGGCTGGCTGAAAGGATGGATGGATGGATGGATGGCTGAATGGATGGCTGGATGGATGGATGGCTGGATTGGTGGCTGGCTGGAGGGATGGATGAATGGATGGATGGCTGGATGGATGACTGGATGGCTGGATGGCTGGATGGATGGCTGGCTGGGCGGGTGGATTGATGGATGGATGGCTGGATGGATGGATGGCTGGATGGATGGCTGGCTGGAGGGATGGATGGATGGATGGATGCATGGATGAATGGCTGGATGGATGGATGGATGGCTGGATGGATGGCTGGATGGATGGATGGATGGATGGATGGACGGATGGATGGATGGCTGGATGGATGGCGGATGGATGGATGGCTGGATGGATGGCTGGCTGGAGGGATGGATCGATGGATGGCTGGCTGGAGGGATGGATGGATGGATGGCTGGATGGATGGCTGGATAGATGGATGGCTGGATGGCTGGCTGGCTGGAGAGATGGATGAATGGATGGGTGGCTGAATGGATGGCTGGATGGATGGATGTCCGGATGGATGGCTGGCTGGAGGGATAGATGGTTGGATGGATGGCTGGATGGATGTCTGGATGGATGGATGGCTGGATGGATGGCTGGCTGAAGGGATGGATGGATGGATGGATGGCTGGATGGATGGCTGGCTGGAGGGATGGATGGATGGATGGCTGGATGGATGGCTGGATGGATGGCTGGATGGATTGCTGGCTGGAGGAATGAATGGATTAATGAATGGCTGGACGGATGGCTGGATGGATGGAAGGCTGGATGGATGGCTGGCTGGAGGGATGGATGGATGTCTGGCTGAATGGATGGCAAGATCGATGGATGGCTGGATGTATGGCTGCCTGGAGGAATGGAGTCATGGATGGATGGCCGGATGGACGGCTGGATGGAAGGATGGCTGGATGCATGGCTGGCTGGAGGGATGGATTGATGGATGGTTGTCTGGATGGCTGGCTGGCTGGCTGGATGGATGGATCGATGGATGGCTGGCTGGAGGGATGGATGGATGGATGGATGGATGGCTGGATGGATGGCTGGATGGAGGGATGGCTGGATGGTTGGCTGGCTGGAGGGATGGATGGATGGCTGGATGGATGGCTGGATGGAGGGATGGCTGGATGGATGGCTGGCTGGAGGGATGGATGGATGGATTATTGGCTGGATGGATGGCTGGATGGAGGGATGGCTGGATGGGCGGCTGGCTGGAGGGATGGATGGATGGCTGGATGGATGGCTGGATGGAGGGATGACTGGCTGGAGTGACGGATGGATGGATGGCTGGATGGATGGCTGTATGGAGGGATGGCTGGATGGAAGGCTGGCTGGATGGATGGATGGCTGGATGGATGGATGGATGGACGGATGGATGGAGGGATGGCTTGATGGATATCTGGCTGGAGGGATGGATGGATGGATGGATGGCTGGATGGATGGCTGCATGGAGGAATGGTTGGATGGGTGGATTGCTGGAGGGAAGGATGGATGGATGGATGGCTGGATGGATGGTTGAATGGATGGCTGGATGGATGGCTGGCAGGAGGGATAGATGGATGGATTGATGGCTGGATGGATGGCTGGATGGATGGATGGCTGGATGGATGGCTGGCTGGAGGGATGGATGGATGGATGTCTGGATGGATGGCCGAATGGATGGCTGGCTGAAAGGATGGATGGATGGATGGATGGCTGAATGGATGGCTGGATGGATGGATGGCTGGATTGGTGGCTGGCTGGAGGGATGGATGAATGGATGGATGGCTGGATGGATGACTGGATGGCTGGATGGCTGGATGGATGGCTGGCTGGGCGGGTGGATTGATGGATGGATGGCTGGATGGATGGATGGCTGGATGGATGGCTGGCTGGAGGGATGGATGGATGGATGGATGCATGGATGAATGGCTGGATGGATGGATGGATGGCTGGATGGATGGCTGGATGGATGGATGGATGGATGGATGGACGGATGGATGGATGGCTGGATGGATGGCGGATGGATGGATGGCTGGATGGATGGCTGGCTGGAGGGATGGATCGATGGATGGCTGGCTGGAGGGATGGATGGATGGATGGCTGGATGGATGGCTGGATAGATGGATGGCTGGATGGCTGGCTGGCTGGAGAGATGGATGAATGGATGGGTGGCTGAATGGATGGCTGGATGGATGGATGTCCGGATGGATGGCTGGCTGGAGGGATAGATGGTTGGATGGATGGCTGGATGGATGTCTGGATGGATGGATGGCTGGATGGATGGCTGGCTGAAGGGATGGATGGATGGATGGATGGCTGGATGGATGGCTGGCTGGAGGGATGGATGGATGGATGGCTGGATGGATGGCTGGATGGATGGCTGGATGGATTGCTGGCTGGAGGAATGAATGGATTAATGAATGGCTGGACGGATGGCTGGATGGATGGAAGGCTGGATGGATGGCTGGCTGGAGGGATGGATGGATGTCTGGCTGAATGGATGGCAAGATCGATGGATGGCTGGATGTATGGCTGCCTGGAGGAATGGAGTCATGGATGGATGGCCGGATGGACGGCTGGATGGAAGGATGGCTGGATGCATGGCTGGCTGGAGGGATGGATTGATGGATGGTTGTCTGGATGGCTGGCTGGCTGGCTGGATGGATGGATCGATGGATGGCTGGCTGGAGGGATGGATGGATGGATGGATGGATGGCTGGATGGATGGCTGGATGGAGGGATGGCTGGATGGTTGGCTGGCTGGAGGGATGGATGGATGGCTGGATGGATGGCTGGATGGAGGGATGGCTGGATGGATGGCTGGCTGGAGGGATGGATGGATGGATTATTGGCTGGATGGATGGCTGGATGGAGGGATGGCTGGATGGGCGGCTGGCTGGAGGGATGGATGGATGGCTGGATGGATGGCTGGATGGAGGGATGACTGGCTGGAGTGACGGATGGATGGATGGCTGGATGGATGGCTGTATGGAGGGATGGCTGGATGGAAGGCTGGCTGGATGGATGGATGGCTGGATGGATGGATGGATGGACGGATGGATGGAGGGATGGCTTGATGGATATCTGGCTGGAGGGATGGATGGATGGATGGATGGCTGGATGGATGGCTGCATGGAGGAATGGTTGGATGGGTGGATTGCTGGAGGGATGGATGGCTGGATGGATGGCTGGATGGATGGCTGGATGGATGGACGGCTGGATGGGCGATTGGCTGGAGGGATGGATGGATGGATGGTTGGATGGATGGCTGGCTGGAGTCATGGACGGATGGATGGATGGATGGCTGGATGGATGGCTGGATGGATGGATGGCTGGATGGATGGATGGCTGGAGTGATGGATGGGTGGATGGTTCGATGGATGGCTGGCTGGATGGATGGCTGGATGGATGGCTGGCTGGAGGGATTGAAGGATGGATGGATGGCTGGATGGATGGCTGGATGGATGGCTGGATGGACGGATGGATGGATGGATGGATGGCTGGATGGATGGCTGGATGGATGGAAGGCTGGATGGATGGCTGGCTGGAGGGATGGATGGATGGATGGCTGAATGGATGGCTAGATCGAAGGATGGTTGGATGGATGGCTGGCTGGAGGAATGGAGTCATGGATGGATGGCCGGATGGACGGCTGGATGGAAGGATGGCTGGATGCATGGCTGGCTGGAGGGATGGATTGATGGATGGATGGCTGGATGGCTGGCTGGATGGATGGATGGCTCGATGGATGGCTGGCTGGAGGGATGGATGGATGGATGGATGGATGGCTGGATGGATGGCTGGATGGAGGGATGGCTGGATGGTTGGCTGCCTGGAGGGATGGATGGATGGCTGGATGGATGGCTGGATGGAGGGATGGCTGGATGGATGGCTGGCTGGAGGAATGGAGTCATGGATGGATGGCCGGATGGACGGCTGGATGGAAGGATGGCTGGATGCATGGCTGGCTGGAGGGATGGATTGATGGATGGTTGTCTGGATGGCTGGCTGGATGGATGGATGGCTCGATGGATGGCTGGCTGGAGGGATGGATGGATGGATGGATGGATGGCTGGATGGATGGCTGGATGGAGGGATGGCTGGATGGTTGGCTGCCTGGAGGGATGGATGGATGGCTGGATGGATGGCTGGATGGAGGGATGGCTGGATGGATGGCTGGCTGGAGGGATGGATGGATGGATTATTGGCTGGATGGATGGCTGGATGGAGGGATGGCTGGATGGGTGGCTGGCTGGAGGGATGGATGGATGGCTGGATGGATGGCTGGATGGAGGGATGACTGGCTGGAGTGACGGATGGATGAATGGCTGGATGGATGGCTGTATGGAGGGATGGCTGGATGGAAGGCTGGCTGGATGGATGGATGGCTGGATGGATGGATGGATGGACGGATGGATGGAGGGATGGCTGGATGGATATCTGGCTGGAGGGATGGATGGAATGCTGGATGGCTGGATGGATGGCTGGATGGAGGAATGGTTGGATGGATGGATTGCTGGAGGGATGGATGGCTGGATGGATGGCTGGATGGATAGCTGGATGGATGGACGGCTGGATGGGCGATTGGCTGGAGGGTTGGATGGATGGAAGACTGGATGGATAGCTGGCTGGAGGGATGGATGGATGGATGGATGGATGGCTGGATGGATGGCTGGATGGATGGATGGCTGGATGGATGGATGGCTGGAGTGATGGATGGGTGGATGGTTCGATGGATGGCGGGTTGGATGGATGGCTGGATGGATGGCTGGCTGGAGGGATTGAAGGTTGGATGGATGGCTGGATGGATGGCTGGATGGATGGCTGGATGGACGGATGGATGGATGGATGGCTGGATGGATGGCTGGATGGATGGAGGGATGTATGGATGGATGGCTGGATGGATGGCTGGCTGGAGGGAAGGATGGATGGATGGATGGATGGCTGTATGGATGGCTGGATGGATAGATGGCTGGATGGATGGCTGGCTGGAGAGATGGATGGATGGATGGGTGGCTGGGTGGATGGCTGGATGGATGGATGTCCGGATGGTTGGCTGGCTGGAGGGATGGATGGATGGATTGCTGGATTGGTGTCTGGATGGATGGATGGCTGGATGGATGGCTGGCTGGAGGGATGGATGGATGGATGGATGGCTGGATGGATGGCTGGATGGATGGATGTCTGGATGGATGGCTGGCTGGAGGGATGGATGGATGGATGGATGGATGGATGGCTGGATGGATGGCGTGCTGGAGGGATGGATGGATGGATGGATGGATGGCTGGATGGATGGCTGGATGGATGGCTGGATGGATGGATGGCAGGATGAATGGCTGGCTGGAGGGATGGATGGATGGCTGAATGGATGGCTGGATGGATGGATGTCTGGATGGATGACTCGCTGGATGGATGGCTTAATGGATGGATGGCTGGATGGATGGCTGGATGGTTGGATGGATGGATGGATGGATGGATGGATGGATGGATGGCTGGATGGATGGATGGCTGGATGGCTGGAAGTCTGGATGGATGGATGGCTGGATGGATGGCTGGATGGATGGACGGATGGATGGAGGGATGGCTGGATGGATGGCTGGCTATAGGGATGGATGGATGGCTGGATGGATGTCTGGATGGAGGAATGGCTGGATGGATGGCTGGCTGGAGAGATGGATCGATGGATGGATGGCTGGATGGATGGCTGGATGGATGGCTGGCTGGATGGACGATTGGCTGGAGGGATGTATGGATGGATGGCTGGATGGATGGCTGGCTGGAGGGAAGGATGGATGGTTGGATGGATGGCTGGATGGATGGCTGGATGGATGGATGGCTGGATGGATGACTCGCTGGATGGATGGCTTAAAGGGTGGATGGCTGGATGGATGGCTGGATGGTTGGATGGATGGATGGATGGATGGATGGATGGCTGGATGTATGGATGGCTGGATGGCTGGAAGTCTGGATGGATGGATGGCTGGATGGATGGCTGGATGGATGGCTGGCTGGAGGGATGGATTGATGGATGGATGGCTGGATGGATGGCTGGATGGATGGATGGCTGGATGGATGGCTGGCTGGAGGGATGGATGGATGGATGGCTGGATGGAGGGATGTCTGGATGGTTGGCTGGCTAGAGGGAGGGATGGATGAATGGATGGCTGGATGGATGGCTGGCTGGAGGGATGCATGGATGGATGGATGGCTGGATGGACGGCTGGTTTGGATGGATGGCTGGATGGATGGCTGGCTGGAGGGATGGATTGATGGATGGATGAATGGTTGGATGGCTGGATGGATGGATTGCTGGATGAATAGCTGGCTGGAGGGATGGATGGATGGGTAGATGGCTGGATGGAGGGATGGCTGGATGGTTGGATGGCTGGATGGATGGATGGATGGATGGCTGGATGGATGGCTGGATGGAGGGATTGCTGGATGGATGGCTGGCTGGAGCGATGGATGGATGGCTGGATGGATGGCTGGATGGATGGATGGCTTAATGGCTGGCTGGCTGGAGGGATGGATGGCTGGATGGATGGCTGGATGGATGGATGGATGGATGGCTGGCTGGAGGTATGGATGGATGGATGTTTGGCTGGATGGATGGCTGGATTGAGAGATGGATGAATGCATGGATGGCTGGATGGATGGCTGGATGGAGGGATGGCTGGATGGATGGCTTGCTGGAGGGATGGATGGATGGATGGTTGGCTGGATTGATGGCTGGATGGCTGGATGGCTGGATGGATGGCTTGCTGGAGGGATGGATGGATGGATGGATGGATGGCTGGATGGATGGCTGGATGGATGGATGGCTGGATGAATGGCTGGCTGGAGGGATGGATGGATGGCTGAATGGATGGCTGGATGGATGGATGGCTGGATGGATGACTCGCTGGATGGATGGCTTAATGGATGGATGGCTGGATGGATGGCTGGATGGTTGGATGGATGGATGGATGGATGGATGGCTGGATGGATGGATGGCTGGATGGCTGGAAGTCTGGGTGGATGGATGGCTGGATGGATGGCTGGATAGATGGACGGATGGATGGAGGGATGGCTGGATGGATGGCTGGCTGGAGGGATGGATGGATGGCTGGATGGATGTCTGGATGGAGGAATGGCTGGATGGATGGCTGGCTGGAGAGATGGATCGATGGATGGATGGCTGGATGGATGGCTGGATGGATGGATGGCTGGATGGACGATTGGCTAGAGGGATGTATGGATGGATGGCTGGATGGATGGCTGGCTGGAGGGAAGGATGGATGGCTGTATGGATGGCTGGATGGATAGATGGCTGGATGGATGGCTGGCTGGAGAGATGGATGCGTGTATGGTTGGATGGATGGCTAGTTGGATTGATGGCTGGATGGATGGCTGGCTGGAGGGATGGAAGGATGGATGGATGGCTGGATGGATGGCTGGATGGATGGCTGGATGTCTTGATGGCTGGCTGGATGGATGGATGACTGGTTGGCTGGATGTATGGATGGATGGCTGGATGGATGGCTGGATGGATGGATGGATGAATGGATGGATGGCTGGATGGATGGATGGATGGATGGATGGCTGGATGGATGGCTGGATGGATGGCTGGCTGGATGGATGGATGGATGGATGGATGGATGGATGGATGGATGGATGGATGGATGGATGAATGGATGGCTGGCTGGCTGGAGGGATGGATGAATCGATGGCTGGATGGATGGCTGGATAGATGGATGGCTGGATGGATGGCTGGCTGGAGGGATGGATGGATGCATGGGTGGCTGGATGGATGGCTGGATGGATGGATTTCCGGATGGATGGCTGTCTGGAGAGATGGCTGGATGGATGGATGGCTGGATGGATGGCTGGCTGGAGGGATGGATGGATGGATGGATGGCTGGATGGATGGATGTCTGGATGGATGGCTTGCTGGAGGGATGGATGGGTGGCTGGATGGATGGCTGGATGGATGGCTGGATGGATTGCTGGCTGGAGGAATGGATGGATTAATGGATGGCTGGACGGATGGCTGGATGGATGGAAGGCTGGGTGGATGGCTGGCTGGAGTAATGGATGGATGGATGGCTGAATGGATGGCTAGATCGATGGATGGCTGGATGGATGGATGGCTGGAGGGATGGAGTCATGGATGGATGGCTGGATGGATGGCTGGATGGAAGGATGGCTGGATGCATGGCTGGCTGGAGGGATGGATTGAATGATGGATGGCTGGATGGCTGGCTGGATGGATGGCTGGCTGGAGCGATGGATGGATGGATGGATGGCAGGATGGATGGCTGGAAGGATGGATGCCTGGATGGATGGCTGGCTGGAGGGATGGATGGATGGATGGAAGGCTGGATGGATGGATGGACGAATGGATTGCTGGATGGATGGCTGGCTGGAGGGATGGATGGATGGAGGGATGGATGGATGGATGGATGGATGGCTGAATGGATGGCTAGATCGATGGATGGCTGTAGGAATGGATGGATGGATGGCTGGATGGATGGCTGGATGGATTGATGGCTGGATGGATGGCTGAATGGATGGCTGGATGGATGGATGGCTGGGTGGATAGCTGGCTGCAGGGATGGATGGATGGCTGGATGGATGGCTGGATGGATGGGTGGATGGTTGGATGGAGGGAAAGCTGGATGGTTGGCTGGCTGGATGGATGGATGGATGGAAGGATGGCTGGATGGAGGGATTGCTGGATGGAGGGATTGCTGGATGGATGGCTGGCTGGAGGGATGGACGGTTGGCTGGATGGATGGCTGGATGGATGGATGGCTTAATGGCTGGCTGGCTGGAGGGATGGATGGCTGGATGGATGGCTGGATGGATGGATGGATGGATGGATGGATGGATGGATGGCTGGCTGGAGGAATGGATGGATGGATGATTGGCTGGATGGATGGCTGGATGGAGAGATGGATGAATGCATCGATGGCTGGATGGATGGCTGGATGGAGGGATGGATGGATGGCTGGATGGACGGCTGGATGGATGGATGGCTGGATGGATGGCTGGCTGGAGGGATGGATTGATGGATGGATGGCTGGATGGATGGCTGGATGGATGGATGGCTGGATGGATGGCTGGCTGGAGGGATGAATGGATGGATGGCTGGATGGAGGGATGGCTGGATGGTTGGCTGGCTAGAGGGATGGATGGATGGATGGATGGATGGCTGGCTGGAGGGATGCATGGATGGATGGATGGCTGGATGGACGGCTGGTTTGGATGGATGGCTGGATGGATGGTTGGCTGGAGGGATGGATGAATGGGTGGATGGCTGGATGGAGGGATGGCTGGATGGTTGGCTGGCTGGAGGGATGGAAGGATGGATGGATGGCTGGATGGATGGCTGGATGGATGGCTGGATGTCTTGATGGCTGGCTGGATGGATGGATGACTGGTTGGCTGGATGTATGGATGGATGGCTGGATGGATGGCTGGATGGATGGATGGATGAATGGATGGATGGCTGGATGGATGGATGGATGGATGGATGGCTGGATGGATGGCTGGATGGATGGCTGGCTGGCTGGATGGATGGATGGATGGATGGATGGATGGATGGATGGATGGATGGATGGATGGATGGATGGATGGATGGATGGATGGCTGGCTGGCTGGCTGGAGGGATGGATGGAAGGCTGGCTGGAGGGATGGATGGATGCATGGGTGGCTGGATGGATGGCTGGATGGATGGATTTCCGGATGGATGGCTGTCTGGAGAGATGGCTGGATGGATGGATGGCTGGATGGATGGCTGGCTGGAGGGTTGGATGGATGGATGGATGGCTGGATGGATGGCTGGATGGATGGATGTCTGTATGGATGGCTTGCTGGAGGGATGGATGGGTGGCTGGATGGATGGCTGGATGGATGGCTGGATGGATTGCTGGCTGGAGGAATGGATGGATTAATGGATGGCTGGACGGATGGCTGGATGGATGGAAGGCTGGGTGGATGGCTGGCTGGAGTAATGGATGGATGGATGGCTGAATGGATGGCTAGATCGATGGATGGCTGGATGGATGGCTGGCTGGAGGGATGAAGTCATGGATGGATGGCTGGATGGATGGCTGGATGGAAGGATGGCTGGATGCATGGCTGGCTGGAGGGATGGATTGAATGATGGATGTCTGGATGGCTGGCTGGATGGATGGCTGGCTGGAGCGATGGATGGATGAATGGATGAATGGATGGATGGCTGGAAGGATGGATGGCTGGATGGATGGCAGGCTGGAGGGATGGATGGATGGATGGAAGGCTGGATGGATGGATGGACGAATGGATTGCTGGATGGATGGCTGGCTGGAGGGATGGATGGATGGAGGGATGGATGGATGGATGGATGGATGGCTGAATGGATGGCTAGATCGATGGATGGCTGTAGGAATGGATGGATGGATGGCTGGATGGATGGCTGGATGGATTGATGGCTGGATGGATGGCTGAATGGATGGCTGGATGGATGGATGGCTGGCTGGATAGCTGGCTGCAGGGATGGATGGATGGATGGATGGCTGGATGGATGGCTGGATGGATGGGTGGATGGTTGGTTGGAGGGAAAGCTGGATGGTTGGCTGGCTGGATGGATGGATGGAGGGATTGCTGGATGGAGGGATTGCTGGATGGATGGCTGGCTGGAGGGATGGACGGATGGCTGGATGGATGGCTGGATGGATGGATGGCTTAATGGCTGGCTGGCTGGAGGGATGGATGGATGGATGGCTGGATGGATGGATGGATGGATGGATGGATGGATGGATGGATGGCTGGCTGGAGGTATGGATGGATGGATGATTGGCTGAATGGATGGCTGGATGGAGAGATGGATGAATGCATCGATGGCTGGATGGATGGCTGGATGGAGGGATGGATGGATGGCTGGATGGACGGCTGGATGGATGGATGGTTGGATGGATGGCTGGCTGGAGGGATGGATTGATGGATGGATGGCTGGATGGATGGCTGGATGGATGGATGGCTGGATGGATGGCTGGCTGGAGGGATGAATGGATGGATGGCTGGATGGAGGGATTGCTGGATGGATGGCTGGCTGGAGGGATGGACGGATGGCTGGATGGATGGCTGGATGGATGGATGGCTTAATGGCTGGCTGGCTGGAGCGATGGATGGCTGGATGGATGGCTGGATGGATGGATGGATGGATGGCTGGCTGGAGGTATGGATGGATGGATGATTGGCTGGATGGATGGCTGGATGGAGAGATGGATGAATGCATCGATGGCTGGATGGATGGCTGGATGGAGGGATGGATGGATGGCTGGATGGACGGCTGGATGGATGGATGGCTGGATGGATGGCTGGCTGGAGGGATGGATTGATGGATGGATGGCTGGATGGATGGATGGCTGGATGGATGGCTGGCTGGAGGGATGAATGGATGGATGGCTGGATGGAGGGATGGCTGGATGGTTGGCTGGCTAGAGGGATGGATGGATGGATGGATGGATGGATGGATGGATGGCTGGCTGGAGGGATGCATGGATGGATGGATGGCTGGATGGACGGCTGGTTTGGATGGATGGCTGGATGGATGGCTGGCTGGAGGGATGGATGAATGGGTGGATGGCTGGATGGAGGGATGGCTGGATGGTTAGCTGGCTGGATGGATGGATGGATGGATTGATGGCTGGATGGTTGGCTGGATGGAGGGATTGCTGGATGGATGGCTGGCTGGAGGGATGGATGGATGGCTGGATGGATGGCTGGATGGATGGATGGCTTAATGTCTGTCTGGCTGGAGGGATGGATGGCTGGATGGATGGCTGGATGGATGGATGGAAGGATGGCTGGCTGGAGGTATGGATGGATGGATGATTGGCTGGATGGATGGCTGGATGGAGAGGTGGATGGATGGATGGATGGCTGGATGGATGGCTGGATGGATGGATGTCTGTATGGATGGCTTGCTGGAGGGATGGATGGGTGGCTGGATGGATGGCTGGATGGATGTCTGGATGGATTGCTGGCTGGAGGAATGGATGGATTAATGGATGGCTGGACGGATGGCTGGATGGATGGAAGGCTGGGTGGATGGCTGGCTGGAGTAATGGATGGATGGATGGCTGAATGGATGGCTAGATCGATGGATGGCTGGATGGATGGCTGGCTGGAGGGATGAAGTCATGGATGGATGGCTGGATGGATGGCTGGATGGAAGGATGGCTGGATGCATGGCTGGCTGGAGGGATGGATTGAATGATGGATGGCTGGATGGCTGGCTGGATGGATGGCTGGCTGGAGCGATGGATGGATGAATGGATGAATGGATGGATGGCTGGAAGGATGGATGGCTGGATGGATGGCTGGCTGGAGGGATGGATGGATGGATGGAAGGCTGGATGGATGGATGGACGAATGGATTGCTGAATGGATGGCTGGCTGGAGGGATGGATGGATGGAGGGATGGATGGATGGATGGATGGATGGCTGAATGGATGGCTAGATCGATGGATGGCTGTAGGAATGGATGGATGGATGGCTGGATGGATGGCTGGATGGATTGATGGCTGGATGGATGGCTGAATGGATGGCTGGATGGATGGATGGCTGGGTGGATAGCTGGCTGCAGGGATGGATGGATGGATGGATGGCTGGATGGATGGCTGGATGGAAGGGTGGATGGTTGGTTGGAGGGAAAGCTGGATGGTTGGCTGGCTGGATGGATGGATGGATGGAAGGATGGCTGGATGGAGGGATTGCTGGATGGAGGGATTGCTGGATGGATGGCTGTCTGGAGGGATGGACGGATGGCTGGATGGATGGCTGGATGGATGGATGGCTTAATGGCTGGCTGGCTGGAGGGATGGATGGATGGATGGCTGGATGGATGGATGGATGGATGGATGGATGGATGGATGGATGGCTGGCTGGAGGTATGGATGGATGGATGATTGGCTGGATGGATGGCTGGATGGAGAGATGGATGAATGCATCGATGGCTGGATGGATGGCTGGATGGAGGGATGGATGGATGGCTGGATGGACGGCTGGATGGATGGATGGTTGGATGGATGGCTGGCTGGAGGGATGGATTGATGGATGGATGGCTGGATGGATGGCATGATGGATGGATGGCTGGATGGATGGCTGGCTGGAGGGATGAATGGATGGATGGCTGGATGGAGGGATTGCTGGATGGATGGCTGGCTGGAGGGATGGACGGATGGCTGGATGGATGGCTGGATGGATGGATGGCTTAATGGCTGGCTGGCTGGAGCGATGGATGGCTGGATGGATGGCTGGATGGATGGATGGATGGATGGATGGATGGATGGCTGGCTGGAGGTATGGATGGATGGATGATTGGCTGGATGGATGGCTGGATGGAGAGATGGATGAATGCATCGATGGCTGGATGGATGGCTGGATGGAGGGATGGATGGATGGCTGGATGGACGGCTGGATGGATGGATGGCTGGATGGATGGCTGGCTGGAGGGATGGATTGATGGATGGATGGCTGGATGGATGGCTGGATGGATGGATGGCTGGATGGATGGCTGGCTGGAGGGATGAATGGATGGATGGCTGGATGGAGGGATGGCTGGATGGTTGGCTGGCTAGAGGGATGGATGGATGGATGGATGGATGGATGGATGGATGGCTGGCTGGAGGGATGCATGGATGGATGGATGGCTGGATGGACGGCTGGTTTGGATGGATGGCTGGATGGATGGCTGGCTGGAGGGATGGATGAATGGGTGGATGGCTGGATGGAGGGATGGCTGGATGGTTAGCTGGCTGGATGGATGGATGGATGGATTGATGGCTGGATGGATGGCTGGATGGAGGGATTGCTGGATGGATGGCTGGCTGGAGGGATGGATGGATGGCTGGATGGATGGCTGGATGGATGGAAGGATGGCTGGCTGGAGGTATGGATGGATGGATGATTGGCTGGATGGATGGCTGGATGGAGAGGTGGATGAATGCATGGATGGCTGGATGGATGGCTGGATGGAGGGATGGTTGGATGGATGGCTTGCTGGAGGGATGGATGGATGGATGGTTGGCTGGATTGATGGCTGTTTGGCTGGATGGATGGCTTGCTGGAGGGATGGATGGATGGATGGCTGAATGGATGGCTGGATGGATGGATGGCTGGATGAATGTCTTGCTGGAGGGATGGATGGATGGCTGGATGGATGGCTGGATGGATGGATGGCTGGATGGATGACTCGCTGGCGGGATGGATGGATGGATGGTTGGCTCGATGGATGGCTTAATGGATGGATGGCTGGATGGTTGGATGGATGGATGGCTGGATGGACGGATGGATGGATGGATGGATGGCTGGATGGCTGGAAGTCTGGATGGATGGATGGCTGGATGGATGGCTGAATGGATGGATGGCTGGACGGATGGATGGCTGGATGGATGGCTGGCTGGAGGGATGGATGGATGGATGGATGGATGGATGGCTGGATGGATGGCTGGCTGGAGGAATGGGAGGATGGATGAATGGCTGGATGGATGGCTGGATGGATGGATGGCTGGATGTATGGCTGAATGGATAGCTGGATGGACGGATGGCTGGATAGATAGCTGGCTGGAGGGATGGATGGATGGATGGATGGCTGGATGGATGGCTGGATAGATGGATGGCTGGACGGATGGCTGGCTGGAGGGATGGATTGATGGATGAATGGCTGGATGGGTTGCTGGATGGATGGCTGGATGGATGGCTGGCTGGAGGGATGGATGGATGGATGGATGGCTGGATCGAGGGATGGCTGGATGGTTGGCTGGCTGGAAGGCTGGACGGTTGGATGGCTGGTGGATGGCTGGCTGGAGGGAAGGATGGATAGATGTCTGGATGGATGGCTGGATGGATGGATGGCTGGATGGATGGCTGGCTGGAGGAATGGATGGATGGATGGATGGCTGGATTGATGGCTGGATTTTTATCAATGACCTCGAGGAAGGCGCAGAAGGGTGGGTGAGTAAATTTGCAGACGATACTAAAGTCGGTGGTGTTGTCGATAGTGTGGAAGGATGTAGCAGGTTACAGAGGGATATAGATAAGCTGCAGAGCTGGGCTGAGAGGTGGCAAATGGAGTTTAATGTAGAGAAGTGTGAGGTGATTCACTTTGGAAGGAATAACAGGAATGCGGAATATTTGGCTAATGGTAAAGTTCTTGAAAGTGTGGATGAGCAGAGGGATCTAGGTGTCCATGTACATAGATCCCTGAAAGTTGCCACCCAGGTTGATAGGGTTGTGAAGAAGGCCTATGGAGTGTTGGCCTTTATTGGTAGAGGGATTGAGTTCCGGAGTCGGGAGGTCATGTTGCAGCTGTACAGAACTCTGGTCCGGCCGCATTTGGAGTATTGCGTACAGTTCTGGTCACCGCATTATAGGAAGGACGTGGAGGCTTTGGAGCGGGTGCAGAGGAGATTTACCAGGATGTTGCCTGGTATGGAGGGAAAATCTTATGAGGAAAGGCTGACGGACTTGATGTTGTTTTCGTTGGAGAGAAGAAGGTTAAGAGGAGACTTAATAGAGGCATACAAAATGATCAGGGGGTTGGATAGGGTGGACAGTGAGAGCCTTCTCCCGCGGATGGAGATGGCTGGCACGAGGGGACATAACTTTAAACTGAGGGGTAATAGATATAGGACAGAGGTCAGAGGTAGGTTCTTTACGCAAAGAGTAGTGAGGCCGTGGAATGCCCTACCTGCTACAGTAGTGAACTCGCCAACATTGAGGGCATTTAAAAGTTTATTGGATAAACATATGGATGATAATGGCATAGTGTAGGTTAGATGGCTTTTGTTTCGGTGCAACAACGTGGGCCGAAGGGCCTGTACTGCGCTGTATTGTTCTATGTTCTATATGTTCTATGGATGGATGGATGGCTGGATGGATGGCTGAATTGATGGCTGGATGGATGGATGGCTGGATGGATAGATGGCTGGAGGGATGGATGGATGGATGGATGGTTGGATGGACGGCTGGATGGATGGATGGCTGGATGGATGGCTGGCTGGAGGGATGGATTGATGGATGGATGGCTGGATGGATGGCTGGATGGATGGATGGCTGGATGGATGGCTGGCTGGAGGGATGGATGGATGGCTGGATGGAGGGATGGCTGGATGTAGGGTTGGCTGGATGGTTGGCTGGCTGGAGGGATGGATGGATGGATGGCTGGATGGATGGCTGGCTGGAGGGATGGATGGGTGGCTGGATGGACGGCTGGATGGATGGATGGCTGGATGGATGGCTGGCTGGAGGGATGGATTGATGGATGGATGGCTGGATGGATGGCTGGATGGATGGATGGCTGGATGGATGGCTGGCTGGAGGGATGTATGGTTGGATGGCTGGATGGAGGTATGGCTGGATGGTTGGCTGGCTGGAGGGATGGATGGATGGATGGCTGGCTGGAGGGATGCATGGATGTATGGATGGCTGGATGGACGGCTGGTTTGGATGGATGGCTGGATGGACGGCTGGCTGGAGTGATGGATTGATGGATGGATGGCTGGATGGATGGCTGGATGGATGGATGGCTGGGTGGATGGCTGGCTGGAGGGATGGATTGATGGGTGGATGGCTGGATGGAGGGATGGCTGGATGGTTGGCTGGCTGGCTGGATGGATGGATGGATGGATGGCTGGATGGATGGCTGAATGGATGGCTGGATGGATGGCTGGCTGGAAAGATAGCTGGCTGGAGGGATGGATGGATGGATGGATGGCTGGCTGGATGGATGGATGGCTGGATGGATGGCTGGCTGGAGGGATGGATTGATGAATGGATGGCTGGATGGGTTGCTGAATGGATGGATGGCTGGATGGATGGCTGGCTGGAGGGATGGATGGACGGATGGATGGCTGGATGGAGGGATGGTTGGATGGTTGGCTGGCTGGTTGGCTGGACGGTTGGATGGCTGGTGGCTGTCTGGCTGGAGGGATGGATGGTTGGATGGCTGGACGGATGACTGGATGAATAGATGGCTGGATGGATGGCTGGCTGGAGGAATGGATGGATGGATGGGTGGCTGGATTGATGGCTGGATGGATGGATGGCTGGATGAATGGCTGAATGGATGGCTGGATGGATGGCTGGCTGGATGGATAGCTGGCTGGAGGGATGGATGGATGGATGGATGGTTGGATGGACGGCTGGATGGATGGATGGCTGGATGGATGGCTGGCTGGAGGGATGGATTGATGGATGGATGGCTGGATGGATGGCTGGATGGATGGATGGCTGGATAGATGGCTGGCTGGAGGGATGGATGGATGGCTGGATGGAGGGATGGAGGGATGGCTGGATGTAGGGTTGGCTAGATGGTTGGCTGGCTGGAGGGATGGATGGATGGCTGGATGGATGGCTGGCTGGAGGGATGGATGGATGGCTGGATGGACGGCTGGATGGATGGATGGCTGGATGGATGGCTGGCTGGAGCGATGGATTGATGGATGGATGGCTGGATGGATGGCTGGATGGATGGATGGCTGGATGGATGGCTGGCTGGAGGGATGGATGGATGGATGGCTGGATGGAGGGACGGCTGGATGGTTGGCTGGCTAGAGGGATGGATGGATGAATGGATGGCCGGATGGATGGCTGGCTGGAGGGATGCATGGATGGATGGATGGCTGGATGGACCGCTGGTTTGGATGGATGGCTGGATGGATGGCTGGCTGGAGGGATGGATTGATGGATGGATGACTGGTTGGATGGCTGGATGGATGGATTGCTGGATGGATGGCTGGCTGGAGGGATGGATGGGTGGATGGCTGGATGGAGGGATGGCTGGATGGTTGGCTGGCTGGATGGATGGATGGATGGATGGATGGCTGGATGGATGGCTGTATGTAGGGATTGCTGGATGGATGGCTGGCTGGAGCGATGGAGGCCAGCCAGCCATCCATCCAGCCATCCAGCCATCCAGCCATCCATCCAGCCATCCATCCATCAATCCATCCCTCCAGCCAGCCATCCATCCAGCCATCCATCCATCCAGCCGTCCATCCAGCCACCCATCCATCCCTCCAGCCAGCCATCCATCCAGCCATCCATCCATCCAGCCATCCATTCAGCCATCCATCCATCCATCCATCCCTCCAGCCAGCCATCCATCCAGCCATCCATCCATCCAGCCATCCATCCAGCCATCCATCCATCCCTCTAGCCAGCCATCCATCCAGCAATCCATCCGTCCAGCCATCCATCCAGCCATCCATCCATTCTTCAAGGCAGCCATCCGTCCAGCCATCCATCCATCCAGCCAGCCATTCAGTCATCCCTCCAGCCAACCATCCATCCAGCCATCCGTCCATCCATCCATCCATCCAGCAATCTATCCAGCCATCTATCCATCCATCCATCCCTCCTGCCAGTCATCCATCCAGCCATTCATCCATCCAGCCATCCATCCAGCCATCCATCCATCCATCCCTCCAGCCAGCCATCCATCCATTAAGCCATCCATCCAGCCATCCATCCATCCATCATTCCCTCGAGCCAGCCATCCATCCAGCCATTCCTCCATCCAGTCATCTATCCAGCCATCCATCCATCCTTCCATCTCTCCAGCCAGCCATACATCCAGCCATCCATCCATTCAGCCATACATCCAGCCAACCATCCATCCAGCCATCCATCCATCCAGCCATCCATCCAGCCATCCATCCATCAATCCATCCCTCCAGCCAGCCATTCATCCAGCAATCCATCCAAACCATCCGTCCATCCAGCCATCCATCCATCCATGCATCACTCCAGCCAGCCAGCCAGGCAGCCATCCGTCCATCCATCCATCTCTCCAACCAGCCAACCATCCAGCCATCCCTCCATCCAGCCATCCATCCATTCATCCCTCCAGCCAGCCATCCATCCAGCCATCCATCCATCCAGCCATCCATCCAGCCATCCATCCATCAATCCATCCCTCCAGCCAGCCATCCATCCAGCCATCCATCCATCCAGCCGTCCATCCAGCCATCCATCCAGCCATCCATCCATCCCTACAGCCAGCCATCCATCCAGCCATCCATCCATCCACCCATCCCTCCAGCCAGCCAACCATCCAGTCAACCCTACATCCAACAATCCCTCCATCCAGCCATCCATCCATCGCTGTCTGGCTGCAGAGATGGATGGAATGGTGGCTGGGTAGATGGCTGGATGGATGGATGTCCGGATGGTTGGCTGGCTGGAGGGATGGATGGATGGCTGGATGGATGGCTGGATGGATGGATGGCTGGATGGATGGCTGGCTGGATGGATGGAAGGCTGGATGGATGGCTGGCTGGAGGGATGGATGGATGGATGGCTGAATGGATGGCTAGATCGATGGATGGTTGGATGGATGGCTGGCTGGAGGAATGGAGTCATGGATGGATGGCCGGATGGACGGCTGGATGGAAGGATGGCTGGATGCACGGCTGGCTGGAGGGATGGATTGATGGATGGATGGCTGGATGGATGGCTGGATGGAGGGATTGCTGGATGGATGGCTGGCTGGAGGGATGGATGGATGGCTGAATGGATGGATGACTTAATGGCTGGCTGGCTGGAGGGATGGATGGCTGGATGGATGGCTGGATGGATGGATGGATGGATGGATGGCTGGCTGGAGGTATTGATGGATGGATGATTGGCTGGATGGATGGCTGGATGGAGAGATGGATGAATGGATGGATGGCTGGATGGATGGCTGGATGGAGGGATGGCTGGATGGATGGCTTGCTGGAGGGATGGATGGATGGATGGTTGGCTGGATTGATGGCTGGATGGCTGGATGGCTGGATGGATGGCTTCCTGGAGGGATGGATGGATGGATGGATGGCTGGATGGATGGCTGGATGGATGGATGGCTGGATGAATGGCTGGCTGGAGGGATGGATGGATGGCTGGATGGATGGCTGGATGGATGGATGGCTGGATGGATGACTCGCTGGCGGGATGAATGGATGGATGGATGGCTGGATGGATGGCTTAATGGATGGATGGCTGGATGGATGGCTGGATGGTTGGATGGATGGATGGCTGGATGGATGGATGGCTGGATGGATGGATGGCTGGATGGCTGGTAGTCTGGATGGATGGATGGCTGGATGGATGGCTGGCTGGATGGACGAATGGATGGAGGGATGGCTGGATGGATGGCTGGCTGGAGGGATGGATTGATGGCTGGATGGATGTCTGGATGGTTGGATGGATGGCTGGATGGATGGATGGCTGGATGGATGGATGGCTGGATGGCTGGAAGTCTGGATGGATGGACGGCTGGATGGATGGCTGGATGGATGGACGGATGGATGGAGGGATGGCTGGATGGATGGCTGGCTGGAGGGATGGATTGATGGCTGGATGGATGTCTGGATGGAGGAATGGCTGGATGGATGGCTGGCTGGAGGGATGGATGGATGGATGGATGGCTGGATGGATGGCTGGATGGATGGATGGCTGGATGGACGATTGGCTGGAGGGATGGATGGATGGATGGCTGGATGGATGGCTGGCTGGAGGGATGGATGGATGGATGGATGGATGGCTGTATGGATGGCTGGATGGATGGATGGCTGAATGGATGGCTGGCTGGAGTGATGGATGCGTGGATGGTTGGATCGATGGCTAGTTGGATTAATGGCTGGATGGATGGCAGGCTGGAGGGATGGAAGGATGGATGGATGGCTGGATGGATGGCTGGATGGATGGCTGGATGTCTGGATGGCTGGCTGGATGGATGGCTGGATGGCTGGAAGTCTGGATGGATGGATGGCTGGATGGATGGCTGAATGGATGGATGGCTGGACGGATGGATGGCTGGATGGATGGCTGGCTGGAGGGATGGATGGATGGATGGATGGATGGATGGCTGGATGGATGGCTGGCTGGAGGAATGGGAGGATGGATGAATGGCTGGATGGATGGCTGGATGGATGGATGGCTGGATGTATGGCTGAATGGATAGCTGGATGGACGAATGGCTGGATAGATAGCTGGCTGGAGGGATGGATGGATGGATGGATGGCTGGATGGATGGCTGGATAGATGGATGGCTGGACGGATGGCTGGCTGGAGGGATGGATTGATGGATGAATGGCTGGATGGGTTGCTGGATGGATGGCTGGATGGATGGCTGGCTGGAGGGATGGATGGATGGATGGATGGCTGGATGGAGGGATGGCTGGATGGTTGGCTGGCTGGAAGGCTGGACGGTTGGATGGCTGGTGGATGGCTGGCTGGAGGGAAGGATGGATAGATGTCTGGATGGATGGCTGGATGGATGGATGGCTGGATGGATGGCTGGCTGGAGGAATGGATGGATGGATGGCTGGATTGATGGCTGGATTTTTATCAATGACCTAGAGGAAGGCGCAGAAGGGTGGGTGAGTAAATTTGCAGACGATACTAAAGTCGGTGGTGTTGTCGATAGTGTGGAAGGATGTAGCAGGTTACAGAGGGATATAGATAAGCTGCAGAGCTGGGCTGAGAGGTGGCAAATGGAGTTTAATGTAGAGAAGTGTGAGGTGATTCACTTTGGAAGGAATAACAGGAATGCGGAATATTTGGCTAATGGTAAAGTTCTTGAAAGTGTGGATGAGCAGAGGGATCTAGGTGTCCATGTACATAGATCCCTGAAAGTTGCCACCCAGGTTGATAGGGATGTGAAGAAGGTCTATGGAGTGTTGGCCTTTATTGGTAGAGGGATTGAGTTCCGGAGTCGGGAGGTCATGTTGCAGCTGTACAGAACTCTGGTCCGGCCGCATTTGGAGTATTGCGTACAGTTCTGGTCACCGCATTATAGGAAGGACGTGGAGGCTTTGGAGCGGGTGCAGAGGAGATTTACCAGGATGTTGCCTGGTATGGAGGGAAAATCTTATGAGGAAAGGCTGACGGACTTGAGGTTGTTTTCGTTGGAGAGAAGAAGGTTAAGAGGAGACTTAATAGAGGCATACAAAATGATCAGGGGGTTGGATAGGGTGGACAGTGAGAGCCTTCTCCCGCGGATGGAGATGGCTGGCACGAGGGGACATAACTTTAAACTGAGGGGTAATAGATATAGGACAGAGGTCAGAGGTAGGTTCTTTACGCAAAGAGTAGTGAGGCCGTGGAATGCCCTACCTGCTACAGTAGTGAACTCGCCAACATTGAGGGCATTTAAAAGTTTATTGGATAAACATATGGATGATAATGGCATAGTGTAGGTTAGATGGCTTTTGTTTCGCTGCAACAACGTGGGCCGAAGGGCCTGTACTGCGCTGTATTGTTCTATGTTCTATATGTTCTATGGATGGATGGATGGCTGGATGGATGGCTGAATGGATGGCTGGATGGATGGATGGCTGGATGGATAGATGGCTGGAGGGATGGATGGATGGATGGATGGTTGGATGGACGGCTGGATGGATGGATGGCTGGATGGATGGCTGGCTGGAGGGATGGATTGATGGATGGATGGCTGGATGGATGGCTGGATGGATGGATGGCTGGATGGATGGCTGGCTGGAGGGATGGATGGATGGCTGGATGGAGGGATGGCTGGATGTAGGGTTGGCTGGATGGTTGGCTGGCTGGAGGGATGGATGGATGGATGGCTGGATGGATGGCTGGCTGGAGGGATGGATGGGTGGCTGGATGGACGGCTGGATGGATGGATGGCTGGATGGATGGCTGGCTGGAGGGATGGATTGATGGATGGATGGCTGGATGGATGGCTGGATGGATGGATGGCTGGATGGATGGCTGGCTGGAGGGATGGATGGTTGGATGGCTGGATGGAGGTATGGCTGGATGGTTGGCTGGCTGGAGGGATGGATGGATGGATGGCTGGCTGGAGGGATGCATGGATGGATGGATGGCTGAATGGACATCTGGTTTGGATGGATGGCTGGATGGACGGCTGGCTGGAGGGATGGATTGATGGATGGATGGCTGGATGGATGGCTGGATGGATGGATGGCTGGGTGGATGGCTGGCTGGAGGGATGGATTGATGGGTGGATGGCTGGATGGAGGGATGGCTGGATGGTTGGCTGGCTGGCTGGATGGATGGATGGATGGATGGCTGGATGGATGGCTGAATGGATGGCTGGATGGATGGCTGGCTGGAAAGATAGCTGGCTGGAGGGATGGATGGATGGATGGATGGCTGGCTGGATGGATGGATGGCTGGATGGATGGCTGGCTGGAGGGATGGATTGATGGATGGATGGCTGGATGGGTTGCTGGATGGATGGATGGCTGGATGGATGGCTGGCTGGAGGGATGGATGGACGGATGGATGGCTGGATGGAGGGATGGTTGGATGGTTGGCTGGCTGGTTGGCTGGACGGTTGGATGGCTGGTGGCTGTCTGGCTGGAGGGATGGATGGATGGATGGCTGGACGGATGACTGGATGAATGGATGGCTGGATGGATGGCTGGTTGGAGGAATGGATGGATGGATGGGTGGCTGGATTGATGGCTGGATGGATGGATGGCTGGATGAATGGCTGAATGGATGGCTGGATGGATGGCTGGCTGGATGGATAGCTGGCTGGAGGGATGGATGGATGGATGGATGGTTGGATGGACGGCTGGATGGATGGATGGCTGGATGGATGGCTGGCTGGAGGGATGGATTGATGGATGGATGGCTGGATGGATGGCTGGATGGATGGATGGCTGGATAGATGGCTGGCTGGAGGGATGGATGTATGGCTGGATGGAGGGATGGAGGGATGGCTGGATGTAGGGTTGGCTAGATGGTTGGCTGGCTGGAGGGATGGATGGATGGCTGGATGGATGGCTGGCTGGATGGATGGATGGATGGCTGGATGGACGGCTGGATGGATGGATGGCTGGATGGATGGCTGGCTGGAGCGATGGATTGATGGATGGATGGCTGGATGGATGGCTGGATGGATGGATGGCTGGATGGATGGCTGGCTGGAGGGATGGATGGATGGATGGCTGGATGGAGGGATGGCTGGATGGTTGGCTGGCTAGAGGGATGGATGGATGAATGGACGGCCGGATGGATGGCTGGCTGGAGGGATGCATGGATGGATGGATGGCTGGATGGACCGCTGGTTTGGATGGATGGCTGGATGGATGGCTGGCTGGAGGGATGGATTGATGGATGGATGACTGGTTGGATGGCTGGATGGATGGATTGCTGGATGGATGGCTGGCTGGAGGGATGGATGGATGGGTGGATGGCTGGATGGAGGGATGGCTGGATGGTTGGCTGGCTGGATGGATGGATGGATGGATGGATGGCTGGATGGATGGCTGTATGGAGGGATTGCTGGATGGATGGCTGGCTGGAGCGATGGAGGCCAGCCAGCCATCCATCCAGCCATCCAGCCATCCATCCAGCCATCCATCCATCAATCCATCCCTCCAGCCAGCCATCCATCCAGCCATCCATCCATCCAGCCGTCCATCCAGCCATCCATCCATCCCTCCAGCCAGCCATCCATCCAGCCATCCATCCATCCAGCCATCCATTCAGCCATCCATCCATCCATCCATCCCTCCAGCCAGCCATCCATCCAGCCAGCCATCCATCCAGCCATCCATCCAGCCATCCATCCATCCCTCTAGCCAGCCATCCATCCAGCAATCCATCCAACCAGCCATCCATCCAGCCATCCATCCATTCTTCAAGCCAGCCATCCGTCCAGCCATCCATCCATCCAGCCAGCCATTCAGTCATCCCTCCAGCCAACCATCCATCCAGCCATCCGTCCATCCATCCATCCATCCAGCAATCTATCCAGCCATCTATCCATCCATCCATCCCTCCTGCCAGTCATCCATCCAGCCATTCATCCATCCAGCCATCCATCCAGCCATCCATCCATCCATCCCTCCAGCCAGCCATCCATCCATTAAGCCATCCATCCAGCCATCCATCCATCCATCCATCCCTCTAGCCAGCCATCCATCCAGCCATTCCTCCATCCAGTCATCTATCCAGCCATCCATCCATCCTTCCATCTCTCCAGCCAGCCATACATCCAGCCATCCATCCATTCAGCCATTCATCCAGCCAACCATCCATCCAGCCATCCATCCATCCAGCCATCCATCCAGCCATCCATCCATCAATCCATCCCTCCAGCCAGCCATTCATCCAGGAATCCATCCAAACCATCCGTCCATCCAGCCATCCATCCAGGGAGGGGGAGGGGGAGGAAGGGGGAGGGAGGGGGAGGAAGGGGGAGGGAGGGGGAGGAAGGGGCGGAGGGAGGGGGAGGAAGGGAGGGAGGGGGAGGAAGGGGGGGAGGGAGGGGGAGGAAGGGAGGGAGGGAGGGGGAGGAAGGGGGGAGGGAGGGGGAGGAAGGGGGGAGGGAGGGGGGAGGGAGGGGGGAGGGAGGGGGAGGGAGGGGGAGGAAGGGGGGAGGGAGGGGGAGGAAGGGGGAGGAAGGGGGAGGGAAGGGGAGGAAGGGGGAGGGAAGGGGAGGAAGGGGAGGGAGGGGAGGAAGGGCGGGTGGGAGGGGAGGAAGGGGGGAGGGAGGGGAGGAAGGGGGGGAATGAGGGGAGGAAGAGGTGGAGGGAGGGGAGGAAGGGGGAGGGAGTGGAGGAAGGGGGGGAGGGAGGGGAGGAAGGGGGATGGAGGGGAGAAGTGGGGAGGGAGGGGTGGAAGGGGGGAGGGAGGGGAGGAAGGGGGAGGAAGGGCGGAGGGAGGGGAGGGAGGGGGGAGGGAGGGGAGGAAGGGGGGGAATGAGGGGAGGAAGAGGTGGAGGGAGGGGAGGAAGGGGGGAGGGAGTGGAGGAAGGGGGGAGGGAGGGGAGGAAGGGGGATGGAGGGGAGAAGTGGGGGAGGGAGGGAGGGGTGGAAGGGGGGAGGGAGGGGAGGAAGGGGGGAGGGAGGGGAGGAAGGGCGGAGGGAGGGGAGGGAGGGGAGGAAGGGGAGGAAGGGGGGAGGGAGGGGAGGAAGGGGGAGGGAGGGGAGGGAGGGGAGGAAGGGGGGAGGGAGGGGAGGAAGGGGGAGGGAGGGGAGGAAGGTGGGAGGGAGGGGAGGAAGGGGGAGGGAGGGGAGGAAGGTGGGAGGGAGGGGAGGAAGGGGGGAGTGAGGGGAGGAAGGGGGGAGTGAGGGGAGGAAGGGGGGAGGGAGGGGAGGAAGGGGGGAGGGAGGGGAGGAAGGGGGGAGGGAGGGGGAGGGAGGGGGAGGAAGGGGGGAGGGAGGGGGGAGGGAGGGGGGAGGGAGGGGGAGGGAGGGGGAAGAAGGGGGGGAGGGAGGGCGAGGGAGGGGGAGGAAGGGGGAGGGAGGGGGAGGAAGGGGGGAGGGAGGGGGGGAGGGAGGGGAGGAAGGGGGCGGGGAGGAAGGGGGCGGGGAGGAAGGGGGGAGGCACGGGAGGGAGGGAGGGGAGGAAGGGGGGAGGGAGGGGGAGGAAGGGGGGAGGGAGGGGGGGAGGGAGGGGAGGAAGGGGGCGGGGAGGAAGGGGGCGGGGAGGAAGGGGGGAGGCACGGGAGGGAGGGAGGGGAGGAAGGGGGAGGGAGGGGAGGAAGGGGGAGGGAGGGGAGGAAGGGGGAGGGAGGGGAGGAAGGGGGAGGGAGGGGAGGAAGTGGGGAGGGAGGGGAGGAAAGAGGGGAGGAAGGGGGAAGGGGGGAGGGAGGGGGGGGAGGGGAGGAAGGGGGGAGGGAGGGGAGGAAGGGGGGGAGGGGAGGAAGGGGGAGGGAGGGGAGGAAGGGGGGAGGGAGGGGAGGAAGGGGGGAAGGGAGTGGAGGAAGGGGGTGGGGGGGAAGGGGGGAGGGAGGGGAGGAAGGGGGTGGAGGGGAGGAAGGGGGAGGGAGGGGAGGAAGGGGGGGAGGGAGGGGAGGAAGGGGGGAGGGAGGGGAGAAGGGGGAGGGAGGGGTGGAAGGGGGGAGGGAGGGGAGGAAGGGGGAGGGGAGGGAGGGGAGGAAGGGGGAGGGAGGGGAGGAAGGGGGGAGGGAGGGGAGGAAGGGGGGAGGGAGGGGAGGAAGGGGGGGAGCGGGAGGGAGGGGGAGGGAGGGGGAGGGAGGGGGAGGGAGGGGGAGGAAGGGGGGAGTGAGGGGAGGAAGGGGGGAGTGAGGGGAGGGAGGGGGGTGGTAGGGGGAGGAGGGAGGGAGGGGAGGGGGGGGAAGGAGGGGGAGGAAGGGGGAGGGAGGGGGAGGAAGGGGGAGGGAGGGGAGGAAGGGGCAGAGGGAGGGGGAGGAAGGGAGGGAGGGGGAGGAAGGGGGGGAGGGAGGGGGAGGAAGGGAGGGAGGGAGGGGGAGGAAGGGGGAGGGAGGGGGAGGAAGGGGGGGAGGGAGGGGGGAGGGAGGGGGAGAAAGGGGAGGGAGGGGGAGGAAGGGGGGAGGGAGGGGGAGGAAGGGGGAGGAAGGGGGAGGGAAGGGGAGGAAGGGGGAGGGAGGGGAGGAAGGGCGGGTGGGAGGGGAGGAAGGGGGGAGGGAGGGGAGGAAGGGGGGAGGGAGGGGGAGGGAGGGGGAGGAAGGGGGAGGGAGGGGGGAGGGAGGGGGAGGGAGGGGAGGAAGGGGGGGAGGGAGGGGGAGGAAGGGAGGGAGGGGGAGGAAGGGGGGGAGGGAGGGGGAGGAAGGGAGGGAGGGGGAGGAAGGGGGGAGGGAGGGGGGAGGAAGGGGGGAGGGAGGGGGGAGGGAGGGGGGAGGGAGGGGGAGGAAGGGGGAGGGAGGGGGAGGAAGGGGGAGGGAGGGGGAGGAAGGGGGAGGGAAGGGGAGGAAGGGGGAGGGAAGGGGAGGAAGGGGGAGGGAGGGGAGGAAGGGCGGGTGGGAGGGGAGGAAGGGCGGGTGGGAGGGGAGGAAGGGGGGAGGGAGGGGAGGAAGGGGGGGAATGAGGGGAGGAAGAGGTGGAGGGAGGGGAGGAAGGGGGAGGGAGGGGAGGAAGGGCGGGTGGGAGGGGAGGAAGGGCGGGTGGGAGGGGAGGAAGGGGGGTGGGAGGGGAGGAAGGGGGGGAATGAGGGGAGGAAGAGGTGGAGGGAGGGGAGGAAGGGGGAGGGAGTGGAGGAAGGGGGGGAGGGAGGGGAGGAAGGGGGATGGAGGGGAGAAGTGGGGAGGGAGGGGAGGAAGGGGGAGGGAGGGGAGGAAGGGCGGAGGGAGGGGAGGAAGGGGAGGAAGGGGGGAGGGAGGGGATGAAGGGGGAGGGAGGGGAGGGAGGGGAGGAAGGGGGGAGGGAGGGGAGGAAGGGGGAGGGAGGGGAGGAAGGGGGAGGGAGGGGAGGAAGGTGGGAGGGAGGGGAGGAAGGGGGAGTGAGGGGAGGAAGGGGGGAGTGAGGGGAGGAAGGGGGAGGGAGGGGAGGAAGGGGGAGGGAGGGGGAGGGAGGGGGAGGAAGGGGGGAGGGAGGGGGGAGGGAGGGGGAGGGAGGGGGAAGAAGGGGGGGCGGGAGGGTGAGGGAGGGGGAGGAAGGGGGGAGGGAGGGGGAGGAAGGGGGAGGGAGGGGGAGGAAGGGGGGAGGGAGGGGGGGAGGGAGGGGAGGAAGGGGGCGGGAGGAAGGGGGCGGGGAGGAAGGGGGAGGCACGGGAGGGAGGGAGGGGAGGAAGGGGGAGGGAGGGGGAGGAAGGGGGAGGGAGGGGGAGGAAGGGGGGAGGGAGGGGGGGAGGGAGGGGAGGAAGGGGGCGGGGAGGAAGGGGGCGGGGAGGAAGGGGGAGGCACGGGAGGGAGGGAGGGGAGGAAGGGGGGAGGGAGGGGAGGAAGGGGGAGGGAGGGGAGGAAGTGGGGAGGGAAGGGAGGAAGGAGGGGAGGAAGGGGGAAGGGGGGAGGGAGGGGGGAGGGAGGGGAGGAGGGGGGGGAGGGGAGGAAGGAGGGAGGGAGGGGAGGAAGGGGGGGAGGGGAGGAAGGGGGGAGGGAGGGGAGGAAGGGGGGAGGGAGGGGAGGAAGGGGGGAAGGGAGTGGAGGAAGGGGGTGGGGGGGAAGGGGGGAGGGAGGGGAGGAAGGGGGTGGAGGGGAGGAAGGGGGAGGGAGGGGAGGAAGGGGGGGAGGGAGGGGAGGAAGGGGGGAGGGAGGGGAGAAGGGGGAGGGAGGGGTGGAAGGGGGGAGGGAGGGGAGGAAGGGGGAGGGAGGGGAGGAAGGGGGAGGGAGGGGAGGGAGGGGAGGAAGGGGGAGGGAGGGGAGGAAGGGGGGAGGGAGGGGAGGAAGGGAGGGGGAGGGAGGGGGAGGGAGGGGGAGGAAGGGGGGAGTGAGGGGAGGAAGGGGGGAGTGAGGGGAGGGAGGGGGGTGGTAGGGGGAGGAGGGAGGGAGGGGAGGGGGGGGAAGGAGGGGGAGGAAGGGGGAGGGAGGGGGAGGAAGGGGGGAGGGAGGGGGGGAAGGGGGGAGGGAGGGGGAGGAAGGGGGGAGAGAGGGGGAGGAAGGGGGGAGGGAGGGGGAGGAGGGAGGGAGGGGGAGGAAGGGGGAGGGAGGGGAGGAAGGGGGTGGGAGGGGGAGGAAGGGGGGAGGGAGGGGGAGGAAGGTGGGGAGGGAGGGGGAGGAAGTGGGGGAGGGAGGGGGAGGAAGGGGGAGGGAGGGGGAGAAAGGGGGGAGGGAGGGGGAGGAAGGGGGGAGGGAGGGGGAGGAAGGGGGAGGGAGGGGGAGGAAGGGGCGGAGGGAGGGGGAGGAAGGGAGGGAGGGGGAGGAAGGGGGGAGGGAGGGGGAGGAAGGGAGGGAGGGAGGGGGAGGAAGGGGGGAGGGAGGGGGAGGAAGGGGGGAGGGAGGAGGGAGGGAGGGGGAGGAAGGGGGAGGGAGGGGGAGGAAGGGGGAGGGAGGGGGAGGAAGGGGGAAGGGGGGAGGGAAGGGGAGGAAGGGGGAGGGAAGGGGAGGAAGGGGGAGGGAGGGGAGGAAGGGCGGGTGGGAGGGGAGGAAGGGGGGAGGGAGGGGAGGAAGGGGGGAATGAGGGGAGGAAGAGGGGGAGGGAGGGGAGGAAGGGGGGGAGGGAGGGGAGGAAGGGGGAGGGAGGGGAGGAAGGGGGAGGGAGGGGAGAAGTGGGGGAGGGAGGGGTGGAAGGGGGGAGGGAGGGGAGGAAGGGGGGAGGGAGGGGAGGAAGGGCGGAGGGAGGGGAGGGAGGGGAGTAAGGGGAGGAAGGGGGGAGGGAGGGGAGGAAGGGGAGGGAGGGGAGGAAGGGGGAGGGAGGGGAGGAAGGGGAGGGAGGGGAGGAAGGGGGA